>NC_087461.1:6376136-6679166 GCF_036321535.1 Camelus dromedarius
TCTCATATATCAACATCCAATTCAAAGGTCACCTCTACTCAGAGGCTCCTCCCAACCCCATTCTCTCAACCTGTGAGCATCACCCCCTAGTGTGTGTGACCTCCTCCTCCTCCCTCTCCTGTAAGCAACTTGTGGAGGGAGGATCTTACTCATCTTTATGTCCCTAGCAGCTCAGCCCCTGGCTTATTGTAGTGCTCAACAAAAATGAATTGGATTAAACAGGAAATGGTTCCTATTTGACCGAGTTATTGCACACTAGAAAGGAATCTTTAAGAGGACACCCTGTTTTTCTTTAGAAAGCAATCAAGGGCAGGTGTTCTGTGTTGTTGGTGATGAGGATTTATACAGACAGCTAGGAGTTTAGTTCAACATCAATACAAAGTGGAGTGGTTTAGAAATGATGTGGGGAATAGAGGGAAGGAGGTACAAAACCCTCTAATAATGTTAGGATAGATGGCTGCATAAAAAAAGGGAAGTAGCATACGGAGATGGATGCAAACAGATTTCACTATCAGTTGGGATCTTATTTTTGCCTGGAAGTAATTTTTAGGATTTAATTTACAGTGGGGCCAAATCTACAGCATCTACCTCTACAATACTTTGCCATTATGATCACCAATACAGCATTATTCTTAATGATAAAAGATTAAATTATGTTTTATATAGGATGCTTATGAGGGTAGGAAACTAGGCAAATACTTTAGAAACGTATTTTCAAAAACAAACATTAATACAGAAAATCTGTGTTCCAAGTTCATGACCAAGATAGAGTAGACAAAGTTCTCTCCAATTCTGCTGCTAAGTATAGCTAAACACCCAATCCATTACATATATGAAACAGATATAAGAAGACTCTGACAGGTAGAGACAAAGGCAGTAAGCTAGGTACCTTTAGACCCGATCAACAATATGATGATGAGTCCCTTAGGTTTTCTTTGTGCCTCAAACATCCCCAGCTGGGGACTGGAATAAGTGACAATGTCCAAGCTACAAAGGGAGTGGGCAAAAAATGTCACAAGAAAAGTTTGTTCTCTAGCCAAAAGCCCAAGAAAGGGACAGATGAGCAAGGCAGAAAATGTGCAGACAATCACCAGCCAAACAAAATGGAAAAAAAAAAAAAAACCCAAAAACAGTTCCACTCTCAGCCTTGGATGCCAATTTTGTACTTTTCTCCCTGAGGAATTATCGCATGTGCTGTACTGAAGTAGGCACCAGGCAAACTGGAATATTGTACATCACCTAATGGTTACAGCATCCTGCCAAGAGAGTCATCATCACATCCTGCATTTACCACCTGGGGATGGTAAACGCTGCTCACAGAAGTTGTATTCTTGGCCCACGTTGGGAAGCTCATAAGTGGAAGGAATGGAATTAGAGAACAGGTCCATCTGGCTCTAATCCTACACTTGTCCCATTTCAACACTCTGTCTTAATACTGCGTCCAAGGTGGGAACACAAATTACTGGAGGTGAAATGTATTAGAAGCAAGTTGGGATTTTCTCTGGCAGCCTGAGGAGGACCACCAACAGTGGGTGTACGTTGCAGAAGACAGTAAGGAAAGAAATCTTTTTTTGTTCCTCACCCTTCAATCCTGCACTGCTGTAGCCTATCTAATAGCTGGTACATTTCACCCCAGGTAATTGAATCGGTCACTTTGATTCAGTTTGTTTATCACCCTGTCAAACGGGAGAGGTACTCCATCCTCCTCTGATAGAAAGAATACCCTACATAAATGTAAACACTTAACCAATGCAGTTATTATTATTATTCCTGCTACTGGCAGCTAATTAGTGTCACTTTTCAATCCATATCCAGAAACAAAACATTGATTTTTTAGTAATACAGAAAGAAAGCCACCCTTAGGGAAATTACAGTCAATAATTGAGCTAAGAACTGGAATTCTGGTCAAAGCAAAAATAAACCAAAGAATAAACCCACGAAAGTTAGCGCTGAAATTGAACTTCTTCCAAAGCAGCATAAAACAGGGGATGAAAAGTAGTTATACTAATCAGGATTAACTGTTTTAAGTAGAACTGCCATCTTGCACATTTTAGGATTAAATTGAAAATCATACTCCCTTCAGAGCTTTCTGAATTTATATCAAAATCACCATCACTTATAAATACCCCAACAGACACAATCGTTCAATCAATTCCATAGGGCCATTTTGAGCCACTGATTCAGAAACTTGTGGGCTAGAGACATTTACGGGAGGCAAGGATTTGAGAGAAAGACATGAACAATTAGTTCCTTTTCAGTATGAATGCTGTGCCGAAGAGCGTAACTGAAAAAGTCCAGTAATTAAGGTTGTAGTACCTTGCACTTTGAAAGCACAAAGGAATTAAGCAATCCACGGTTAAACTATAAATCTAACTTTTAGTTGAGGCAACTGAGTCCAAGAGAGGTGAAATGACTCTCCTGAATTTGTACCTTCTAGAAGAGATAGTGCTGGGATTAAAAACATCTCATCATCACTATCTACATGCTTTTATTTTTATTCTTGATTTGCTTTCACTCAAAGGAAAAGGAATAGAATTTTCATGGAAAATACACAGAGATGAGGTGATTTACCATGGCTGTGAAGTTCAAGGACGGGGCTTGATTTCCCTGCAGGGCTAAGTCGGCCATCACGGGATGGGGCTTGGGACACAGATAGGAGGAACGCACATCTTCATTTCCTGAATGTATCAATGCGTCGGTTCTAGATTGCTTTAACAGATCGATATGTATTGTTACTGTCCCTTTAAAAGTCAAATACTGTGTTTGCTTTAAAAACAAAAAACAGCCCCCAGTCTTCTTACTACCCTGACAGTGGTATTTAAAGCAACTATGTGACCAAGATTTGAAGGCTACTGCTTATGAGATATGATTTTAAATAAAAGTAACAAGTCAATTTCAAATGCATTGGCTTCTGTGAAACATATATCACTGCTTCTAATTATCACCTCCTCTAGAATTCTGTTTCTCTTCCTCCCAGAATGGCACACTGGTGCTGCCTGGAGTTCTTGAAGCTTTATTTTAAACTCCATAATGTTATCAGTTCTCTTTTCCAGAGTAGTAGTCAAGTGCTTAAATTAAAAAAAAAAAAAATAACAAAATAAAAAAATTAAGATGGGACTATATAAGATGTAGAACACCTTAGATTGCTTAAATAAGTTTCAACAAAATGACTCCCATTTCAAGATAAATGCTAATTGGTGAAATATTTGGAATTTCTGGAAGAATTTCCAGCAGCTCAAAACACATTTGCACAAATGCTGAGGTGTCTTTCCTGGTCTCTGACTGAGCCTCTCTCTTTTTCTGGATCTCCTGGAGTAATCACTGAGAATTTCCTTTCTGGGATGCTGGAGACTGCTTAGGACATCTTTTAGACCTAATTCTCTCTTCCCTCAGCTTACCGAAAGTCAGAAATTATTTGACCTTGTTTTGAGAGAGCTATACTTATTTTTACACACTCATCGTGCAATGGTTCGTGGTGTAACAACTATAAGAACAGTGATCCTGAGGAAAGTACAGACACTGGTCCACGGTCACATTAAAAAAAAAAAGATGAATCTAGGAAATGTTAAGTACTTTCAGTTAACTACAACTGGGTCTGAAGTCTTGTTCCTCATCAATACCACTGAATTAAAATTCAGAGAAAAGACAAGACACATGAATATTACAATGCATAAAGAGTTATGAAAAAGGAATCACTTTTGCAGTTCAGACCGTAGCATTTCTTTTCAGAAGAATCAAAACAGGATTAATATCAAGATCTGAAATTGAAGCAGAGAGCATTTCCTCTTCAGAACAGGAAGTGCCTCACTGCACAATCTCTTAGTTTGTCCAGTCCCTGTGTTTCTCTGCTGCTGTCACCTTGCCCAAGTCAAGATCATCAAGATGGTTATTATGAATGGAAATGCCATAGCTGGCTTCTGGAAATATAGTGAAGACTTTCAGTTCACTCATACAAATTATTCTTAATTTTTCTGGTCATCATTGGATGGCTGGTCATAATAAATCATGTGTCATCTGTGGTTCACACACAGCAGAATCTTTCCGTGTTGAAATTCGTTCTGTTGATGCCTTTTAAGAATTAGGCTACTAAAGTCTACTCTTGAAAAAATAACATTTAATTACCAAAGTAGAGTCAGAGTTGACAGGAGAAAATAAAGGGCATTGCTTTGTTTTCAGTTTTTCAATTCGGGCTTTAAGGACTCTATGCTAACATTTAATTCATTTTACAGAACAAGGTTATTTACTCTCTGCAAAATTTTATGAACCTACATGTATTTCCTACCCTTTAACTTATTTTAAATATTTCTTATCAGGCACTACTCAAAGGCTGGCTATATTAATAAGAATGTATGTTTATATATCATTTTACTATTTTTAAAATGTTTCCCTAGACTGTGACTTGGTTAATCACTGAAACGGCCTGTTCAACAAGTGGGATGGATTCCATCCTGCACACTACACATATGAGGATGCTCATTTATTCATTCATCAAACCCTGAACCTAGAGCACGTATTAAGCACTCTGCTGTCCTGGGAGGTTAACGGATTCGTCTGAAGTAATTCAATGTGAAAGGGCGCAGAACAAGGAGGAGCGGTGTTCTTGGCTATGACTGACTATGTTTAGTGACTCAGTAGAGGAGGCAAATATGTGGTGAGAAGTGGGTAAGCTATGAGTTTATCCAGAGTGAATGTTGAGAAGGATACACCTGTCATCCAGGGGAAATGCAAATTTTTGCAGAAATTAAGATTTAATTTAAGAAAGTATTCACTGTGCTCCATTTTCAAAGGACAATGCAAAGAAGGGTCAGAAGGAGACAAGGTATTGATAAGCAGAAGAAACATCATATGGAGTGCAACACTGATGTATTATTTTGTTCCAGAACTTCCACTTGGTAAACATTAATCAAACAGAACAAATAGTAGCTTTGAGTTCTACCGATTACTTTTCCTAAACAGACACTAAATATTTGATGGTTGGGTATAGATTGCTGTTAAATTCCAATAGAGATTTCTGTGTAGATTAACAGGGGTAAAATGCATTAAGTATGGGTAAACAAATGATTAATATTTCAAGCTAGATCTACTTGGCTACTTTTAAAGTTTGACCTCACCCTCCTTCTAAGCCTCTGCCAAAACCCAGTGTTTGGCTTCTCTTTGCAAATGGTGCAGGAATAACTTTTTATCAAATGCAGTTGTCTGTGACATTAAGGTTTTGAATTTAAAATAAGAGATGCTTTGAAAAACTCCTAAAATGTGAATGTTTACAGTCTCCGAGCAGAAGTTGCAATCTGTGAGGGAGCACGTTACCCACAGAAAATTGACTGAAACATTACCTGTCTAACTTGGCTTAATTATTTTACTAATCTGTGTTACCAGGCAGAACGTTTCATTTTATATCCGGTATGGTTTTAGATGATAGTTTTAGGATTTACATTCATTTTTTTCTCCTCCAACTGGCTTTCCTAGGATATTATTTCTGCTTACTTTATCCTGCATGTGATGCTGAATTCCACTGGGGGCAGAGACTGTGATCTGATCTCAGGCCAGAAACCAACCAGTTTACAGACAACGGTTGCCTGTCAAGATTATTTGGGTCTAACAACAGCTGTCCCTCAGTGGAGGTTCTGTGGCTGAGGGGAAGGGCTGGGGTTTCTGCACCCAAGGTTTGAATCCAGACTCTGCTGCTCACCACCTGTGCGAGCTTGTGAAGGCTCCTGAACCTCTCCAAGCCTCTTCTCTCATCTCTACACCAAGGACACTATGTATCGCCAAGTGCAAATGTGAGGCTGAGAAATAACATAGACAAAGACTTATGGTGCCCAACTCATAGTCAGCACTTAATAAGTTATAACCATTAAAAAAAAAAAAAAAAAAAAAGATGCCCTGAGTCCAGATCAGATGACTGGATGCATGATTAGCAAAGGTTACTCTGGATAAAGAGGTTTAGATAAACAGACCTCAATGGTACTTTTAAGCATCTCCTGTTAGCTCTGAATTTCTTTAGTTTTTGAACCAAGACCATCCAGTCAACAGTTACTCAGGCTGTGATGGCCTCATCCTTGGCACTGGGCCGATGGAGCAATCACCGTGGGGCTGCTCCTGTTCTGCCTCTCAGGGCTCAGCAAACGCCCCCAGTTGCAGTGCAGGGCTTTTGATGTTCCTCCCCACTTGGCCAGGATGGATCTGAGTGGTGAACCTCACCCTGAGTCCAGTCCAGTAAAAGAAGAGGGGGGTTGGCCAATAAGAATGAAGACAAGATACAACAGAACAACGTAACAGGAACATGATATTGATCTGACCCACACGATGCACTGCAGTTTGACCCGTGCATCTTCATGATCTGGGCTGCTGGGTACTTTGAGCTTTTCTGTCGCATGAAAACAATGGGTGAGAAGTCCCAGACCCCTGGGCAGGGAAGTCACCAAAAGGGCAAGAGAGCAGAGGGACTAGATGGGTCTTGGGTTCACATTTCCTAGTATTCTTTTGCTTCCTGTTAAGGACAATGTAGCACCTCAGTGGACCTCAGGTGTGTTTATTTCAAATCCTAGAAATCTAAGGAAAATGGGATTGGCTTATTAGGCAAGAAAGCATGTATAAGTGGCTTCTTCTCCCTCAGAGGGTTCATGTCTCATATTCTTGGGATAATTTATCTTCTCTCCCTGTCTTTAATACCAAATAAGATGTCATATAATTTAAATGGATGCATTTTGTCACTGGGAGAAAATAATCATGTTTCATGAATTTGACAAGATAGTCTCACTAGGAAACAGGATTTGGCCATTATTTTACTTATTTAGAATAATTTAGGAACCCTGTGGGGTGGTAGGGGCAAGAAAGTTTTCCAAACAAATTAGTACCCACAAGACACTAACAGAAACCTATAAAGTAGCACAGCACTCCCTTTGGAGAGGACTGGGGATACATCTTTTGGATGGAACATACTTTGATGGATCAAATAGGATATTATATCATTTCTGCCCTCTTCCCTCAAATTACCCTCGTTCTCTACTCTTTTTTTTTTTCTTCACTTCAATCAGCACATTAAATGGTGATTCATTCTTTTTGCATTTTTACTTCCTGTAGGTCAACATATGACTTAAAAGTAGTGAAAGCCCTTAATTTGGGAGGCATGAGGTTAACTCCATTATTCATAAAATGCCTCCTTCCCATGTGCATGAAAGGAGAGAACTAAATATAAATTTATTTTTCACATAATGGGCTGAAATTTTCTTTCACGAATAAAAGTAATGGCCTCTAAAGTAGTTTAGAAAGCCATTCAAGGGGCTGCTTTGATTAGGTGCCTGTGTTTGACTAAGATACATTATTTTCTTAATAAGTTTCATTGCCTTTGGTGACTCCTCTCTCCAAGGGAAGAAAAAAACCGATAAATTAAAGATACACACTAGCACGTTAAAAAAAGTTCCAATGGCAGGACACAAATTATTTTATTACCACGCCAACTGAGCCCCTGATACTTCACAATTTATGAACAAATTTTCCATTACTATAGAGTCATGCTTTTGTTGACTGTTATAAAATCACCATTTGTATCTTTTTTATCCTGCTGTGTTTCTATTTTATTGGAAAAGTCCTGTAACAGGTATAACATCAACTCAGATTACCAAGAAATCTATAAAATAGCTTCCTGCTACTGCCTTTGGTGCTGATTGAAAGAATACATTATGATCCCACTGAGTCTCTGATAAAAACTGTGATTCACATGCCCACATGATTTATCCTTATCTGTCAGACATCCAGGCTATATCTATTCTATTAAATTATGGGAGCTTTTCACTGGTATTGATTACTTATGTTTGGCATAATTAAAGCATCTGGGTCATGAGATTTAGGTACAAAATTTGGGCATGGTAATAAAAACAAACAAACAAAAAAAGCCCAAAATGTTGCAGTGGAGAGAAATGTTCCAACAACAGGTGATCTTTGCCTGGGTTTTGGTTGGATCTGACCACGTTGGTCTCTGGGTAATTGGATATGGTGAAAAGTAATGAAAACAAGGGAGAGAGCTTGACAATAAGTTGAAAGTAGCACTAACTGACTCATTATTTTTTTAAAGAACAACAGGAAAAGAATTGGTTTTTAAAGGATGTCTCAATAATTTTTACAAAGTGTAAGTGTGGATGCTATGACAGGACATTCGTGAACTACTTGACCTGTACCTTTTGACTAGTAATAGAACATCATTGATCAAAATTGCTTTTGAGTGTTGATGGTGATAGAATTTCTATCCATGGGTCAGCTAGGAAAATCAGCTGGATATGTTCTTGTTTCCTTCCACATGGTTTCTGTTGATGTTCAGATAGAATTTTTCTAACTGGTGGGGAATAAAGTTTCTTTTTAAAGTACAGAGCGAATTGGATCTAAGCTACATCAACTCCAGCTGATTTCAAAAGAACAGATCACATGGCAGAGGGAGTGACCCTTTACCACAGATGCCAGAAAGTCCAATCTTCCACGGACACCATGGGATAACTTTCTAATCATCTGTGGCTTATAGATGCAAATAACATACCAGTGTTAAATGTCACTATTCCTATTGGCTGTGTGTATAGCTATTTATGCTTCTCAGGGAGTTTTCACATATCTCAGTTCATCTGACTTTTATAGCAACCCCTTAAGACGAGTAGATAGATGAGTTATTTTACTGCTAAGGAAAATGATGGTTTCGTAACGGAACGAAAACACAATCCTGGGTCACCCACTTTTGCATCAGAGTTTTTGGCTAATGTGTCAGGGATGGTTTGCTTTTATACAACACTACGATGGTGATTTATACTCACTGTCTGAACCCACAGTGTTATGTAATGTAGATTAATAAAGGGAACTATTATTTAAGCCTTTTCATTATAAATTTAGTAAGTAGTGAATACTGAAAAAGCTGCTTCCATAAAAGAATAGAAAATTACTTTTGTGTAAGAATATAGTTTAGCAATTTGAAAGTAAAACGAGGTGACTGATACTGACCAAGATTTTGGATATAAAAACAAAGAGTTTGGATATATCAAAACTTACTTCATATATGAAATCAATCATCTGGCTGATGGGTTGGAGACTGGAGTGTTGAAAATTCTATGGAGAGAGTGTAGAACAAAGGATTGTTTCATTCCAGTGACTGAAAAAGCAAAGGGTCTATTTTCTTTCCTTCATGGCTTTTAGTTAACTACCAATATCCTATTTTATACCATGTTTTTGTTCTTTAAAATGATCCATGAAATTCTTAAAATGTTACTTTACTTTCCTAGGGACACATTTAATGATTTTAGAGATGCTTTATTTTTAATTCTGATAGCTCTTCAATTGGTTATGGCTTCTAGAATGTGACTTTAAATTTCTTCCTTTTTATCATCTAAGTCCAATGATAATCTCTAAGCAAACACTTAAGACACAGGAGAACTCTTTATAAAGTCACCCAGTGATGAATCTTTTATATGGTGGAAATAAAACCCTTTTGTTATATTAACCATACTTTCAGTGAGCTGGATTTTTTTTTTTTTTTTTTTGAATACAGGGCTTTAAAAATGTTTGTATGGTGTGGGGATGAGCAGAGAAATAGCACACTGTAGGTCTAACCCAACATAATTAGGTGTCAATTAAAAAATAAGCATGGGATACAAAAAGAAAGGCATTTTAACATGCCCACTTTTCTGTTTTGGAGAAGTTATTTTCCCTATGATTAAAAGATATTGCTTGTAAGGAACTCATCAAAAATTCCCTGTCCTTCTAGCAGTGAAATGACTGTAATTCTGTCAACATGTTGTAGGGGCATCTATAACCTCCTTTCTTTTGTGTCAGCCTAAAAGCATCCTTGATCTCAATTGGTGTGAATTTCACTTAATTGCCTAACTATGGAAAGACACAAGGTAGATTCTGCGATTTTTACCCCCTAGTTCACACTGTCTTTTCCTCTTGAAGCTGAATGTGTCTCACTAGCAGGGCTCCCTAGTTCTGACGGCTTGTCTCTAATTAGTTATCAGTCAGTTACCATCCTGTTTTATATTTTAGGTCAATATTGGTCATTGTACCGCATGCTGGCTTTGTTTTTTCCAGACAGAAATTTCTTTTCCCAATGATAATTCTGACTATGCGATGTAAATGGAAAAAAAAAAAAAAGCGCTTCAGACAGTTGCTTCAATTTAAAGGGTATTCTAGAAGGAGATTTCATATTTTCTAGTGGCCAAAAGACATCTGAGATTTAGGGAGGGGTTACATTTTTAATCACCATCTAAACATACTGAAAGTAGGGGCCTGTGTTGCTTTCATTGCTCTAAAAGTATCTATACCCTTATTTCATTTTGGTGCTTGTTTGATTCATTCACAATGACTCATTCTGTTCTTGATTAAGTTGCCTAAGAATTCTGGCATCCCTGGGTCTAAGAGGTAACCAAAAGTGGAGAGCAGAACTGTACGACATACCAGAATTTGAAGTAAGCTATCCAGAAACAGGCGTTCACCTGATTAGTTCTTATGTGGGCCTTAAAATCACTGAAGGGTAATTTGGGATTCTCTGCAGATCTCAAAATGGGTAAACACTCTGTTGGTCAGCAGGCACATGATAGGGCCAAATTGTTGGCTTATGTGAAAGCATGTGACTTTTCATGGGTTTTCCCTTCTGTTTGGATTATATCGAGATAGCCCACAAGTGTTTATCTAGTCTCCAGGGAAACAGCAAGGAACAAAAACAGAGTCACTGCCTACCCCTGGCATGTATTCTGGCCATCAGAGCAGACAATAGACATGTCACAAATAAAGGAGGGAATTTTAGGAATAGACACAGTGAAAAAGATAAAAGAGGTAAATATTTTCTTTTTGACAGGAGGTGGGGCTCTTTAGGTGGGTTATGAAGCCCTTTCAAGGAGAGACCACTGAAGTTGGGACCTTAATGATGGCAGGAGGGCAGCTTACCAGGAATTAGGGAATGAGTGTCATAAACAAAAGGAAAAACAGGCAAAAAGCCTTTCCATTAAAACAAACCAGCTGTGTTGTGGGACAGAAGTAAGGTCAGCATGACAATTGGGTTGTGGGAGAGGGAAGGGGTGGTGGGAAGTGAGGGCCAGGTTGTAGAGGTCGTGTGGATTTCACCCCAAGTGTAATGGAAAGCAGAGGATTGAAAGCTTTAGAAATACTTTGTTGACAGAGATCCAGGTGGGAGATGCCAGTGGTCTGCACCAGGGTGTAAGAGTGGGGAAGGACAGCAGTGTTTGACCTGCAGTATATTTTGAAGAGCTAGATATGTGTGAAGTGAAGAAAGGATGGACTGTCGATTTGGGAGTTGTGGGTTAGAAGGCAGGAGTCAACGATCGGCCATGACTTGGCCATGTTAAGTTCAAGATACTCACTAGTACTGAGATGAAGAGGCTAAGTGCGAGCTGGATGAAAGAAAACAGAACTCAGTGGAGTGGTCTAGGCTGTGGGACTACATCGTGGATACACAGATGGCATCTGAGACTGTGGGATTGAATAAGATCACACAGGGGAGGCGGGATTAGGAGAGGAGGGCTGACGACAGGGTCCTGCAAACCTGGAGCTATTCATATGTTTTACAGAAGGGAGGATCCAGCAAAGGAACTTAGAGAAAAAAATGGCCTATGATGTAGTAGGAAACGAGGCCAATGCAGATCATGGAAGTCAAGACAATGAATTTAGAGAAAATCATGTAGCCCAGCATGGGGAGGGCTGCTGAAATGTGAGGCAAGAACCATCCACTCTGGAAATTCCCATCTCTTGTGAGGATGCACATCTTATCTGATGGACTCACTTGGGTGAAGATCTACAACGTAAACCTGAGCTGACCTGTCATTCAAAGGTGATCGCTGTGCTTTCCCTGTTCTGATAAATTCCAGTTCTTTGTATTTCTAGCCTACCAATCTCCAAGGAGCTCTAGAAGGCCATGGAGACATGCTCAAATCTTTTGAGATGATAAAAGTCCAAGAGAAAAGTGCCCCTAGGCTTCTTATAAATAGGAAAACAAAGGCCTTGAAAAGCCGAGTACTGCTTGGCTCAGTATCCCTGTCGTGGCCTCTTCCTTGCAGATCCAGAGGTAAAGTGTTTGCCTTCCTCCCAGGAAGTCAACCAGTAGTAGAATAAATACATTCATATTCCCCTCCATTCTCACGGCACACACAGTTAGTCATTATACCTAACCCCCAGGTGTGCAAGTCAGAGCAAAAGCTCCAGGTGGTCTCTGCTCAGTGAAGTTTACATGTGGACTTGTGATCCTGGAGGCAGAGGCTATGCTGTGACTCAGAAAGTCAACCCTGGGACCAGAACATCACACCACCTGTCCTCTCTTTCTTAAGAAACCCATGAGTCACACGATAAAAATATAAATTCTAGTGGGGAGAGGCAAAATAGGGGCAGGGGATTAAAAGATATAAACTACACTGTGTAAAATAAATAAGGTACAAGGATATATTGTGCAACAGAGGGAAGATAGCCAACATTTTACAATAACTATAAATGGAGTATAACCTTTAAAAATTGTGAGTCACTATGTTGTACATCCAAAACTTACAAAATTTTGTAGATCAACTATACTTCAATAAAAAAAATATAAATTCTATAATGTTATGGTTCCTGGACTATGTCATTTCTTGGCTTAATTTAGAGCAACAAATCCCAAATTACCTCTATGGTCACTAGAAACTCATGCAAAGTGCTGTCTTTTAAGCATTAATACAAAGTGGAGGTTCTCAATATAGAGCAGGGGACATCGGCAGTGTCTGGAGACAGAGGCAGTTTGGGATGTCACATGGAGGGCTGCTGCTGCATCTGTTGGGACAGAGGCCACAGTTGACGCTAAACATCCTGTAACCCACAGGACAACCCCCCCACAACAAAGAACGATCCGATCCCAAATGTCAGCAGTGTTGAGGTTGAGAAACTCTGATGGAAAGAAACTCCAAAAAGCCCCTAATTAATTCTTAGCATTAGACATAATTTTCAAATGGACTGAGAGTACCATCTCCTGAGTTCATTTTCCCGACTGTTCTGCCGTTATATAACAACATCAATGTCTTGGTTTTAATGCCATTTGTCTCACTCTTGAGAACAGAAAATGAGAAAGGTATTCCATTAGAAGAAGTACACAAAATGCCCATAGATTTCTACTGATTTCATTAATGCATTTTAGCATTTCTTGTGAAGTTTCTGTGTCACTGATATTGCAAATGAAACTCCTATGGCTCCGAAGACAAAATTTGACATTTTAAAGTCATTTCAAGAGAGGAATGAAAATGAAAAAAATAATAATTTCAGATTTTAAGCTCACCAGGTAGTGAGTAGCCAGTGCAATTGACTTTCAAACAAACAATTCTTTTCTTAATCATATTATATTATTTTCTTAATCATAATCAAAAACAGAATTATGCTGGACTCAGCGATGCTTAAAAGACAGTGCTATACATGCAGTATATGCTTATTGTATGTGTCTTGAATAAGAGATGCTCACTCATTATGTGGGTCTCCTGCTTTCCTGTAATTATTCCTACTTAGCAAAGTTTTGCCCAGGACATTAATTATGCTGAGAAGATGAAGTCTCTTATTTCAAATCCATTTCTTTTCCCTATTTTATGATTGTAGCAGCATCAACCTGCCTGAAGATTTTACTTTGAGAAATACATTTTTCTTCCTACATTTCTGTTCCAAATATACTGTTCCTACACCCCATACCCTAGAGAGGAAGTTTTTTGTTTGCTATTTAAAGCATTCTTTTAGTGCTAGAGGAGTTTGAGTCATTACAAAGTGGCAGGCGGGGCTCTGTGAGTTTTCAGAGTGTACTGTGGAATCCTCAGTCAAAACATACAGAGAAGAGGTGCCTTAGGGGAGGGAGTGGACCCAGAAAATCATCTTAGCTGTGTAATTCACCCAAGTACCCAGCCATCAGCTTCCCCTGGGGAGACTGATCTTCCTTTTAGAACCCTGTGATTTGTAAGAGAAATGAGACCATTTTAACACATATCAAGTAATCGCATTCCAAGGAGTAGGAGATCACAAATTGATCCCAACTAACAGGATTTAAAAACAAAAACAAAAACAAAAACAAAACAAAACAAAACAAAACTTGAGTGCTTGATCTTTCAAATTTATTACAATAACTGAAAGGAAGCAGGACCCTGTGGGCTCCCCCACCCCCAAGCCCTGCCTCTTGTTTATAGAAAAGCTGACATCTCCCAGGCTCAGGCAGTTGATCAGGACCAAGCCTGCAGGCTCTGGGGGATGGCAAGGACTCTGACCACCTATAGCATTCCTGGATTTCCCTTTAAAACTTTCATGGCTGAACAGAATCTTTAGAGATTTTTTTTGTTTGTTTGTTTTAGAGGGAGGGGTATGCTAGGTCCACCAGATTGCAGGCATTCTGGTTAAAATCAACTTTCCTTTTTGTTACCAAGGCTGTTGCTCCCAGGATCATAACCTTGCCCTTCCCTCAAGTAGAAACCAATCACTCTTATCTAAATCTCAGGAGGCAGCAGCAGAGAAGACACAAGAACTGGCTGGAACCCACGGAATCCAAGATGGCGGAGGATATGACTCCCAGTGGACCTTGAGCTTTATTATAGACTCATTGTAATGTATTAGCTGCTAAGTGACACGCCCACCAGTGCCATGACAGTGGATGATTGTCATGACAACAACTGGAAAAGCCCACACAAGGTCTGATTGTTTCCATTCCAGAAGAAGGACATGATAGCAGAAGCCTCCCAGAAAAGTCCACGTGGCCCGAGCTGGCCAGAGCTGCCTCTGCTGCCCATCTAGGCTAATGGTTCCTTACTTGAGTGCCTTTCTTTCCTTCTCCCTGCTTGAACACTTTTCTTCCTTTTCCTCTTTTGAGAAATAAAAGGTGTTTTTGCTCTGTCCTTCTGCCTCAGCTGTGAATTCTTTCCAGCCAGCAGGCAAGGACCCACACTTTTGTGGGCCTCTTAATTTAGGAATCTCTTATTGACTAACATAACTATAATTTAATTCTTGATGGATATAACCAAGACAATTGGTTTCCTTTGGACATAAGATGTTTGGCTACATTCTCACCTTTTCCCTATTAAACTATGTATTAAACCATGATCAGACAGGACAACAGGAAACAGCTCACCTCCCCTTTGGATACAGAGGATCTCAGCTAATAAGCATCATTTTAAAAATTGAGTATCTCAGAGGCATTTCACATTCTCCTCATCAAGATCCCCATTACTGCTGGTGGGGCAGCTCCTTCCTGTTCCCTAACTTTCCATGGAAAAGTAATAGCATTCTTTAAACATAGTAATTTTGCTACCTTTAAAATTGAGGACAATAGTTAAAAAGTGAGGTGAGAGATCAAAAATCACAAAAGCAGAATTTTGAGGGAAAGAATGCTAAGAAATTAGGAAGAGATTTAGAAGAGGGACAGAGGAAACTAGAGATTTCTTTTCAAAAGAGTCCCCACACTCCAGCCGACATTCCTTCTGAATGTTAATTACAGTCTTTACCTTGGCATTTTGCTCTCATATCAGGGAAGCAATTACTGGCCTAATTCAAATTCATAGCAGCCATTAACAATGAACAAACAGATACATTATTTTAATTCCATTTGCTGCTTCCTTTCTGCTGATGTATTGACCCATGAAGCTTTGACTGGATGTCCCGTAATTGGCATTTGGCAAAGGTTGTTATCATCATCATCCTTTTCATATATGAGTATTTATTAAGTATATATTGCATATATAATACCTTGCAAAGGCAGGCAGCTTAAAGACCACAGGCTAGAAATAGCCTTTGCCTTATAGAGTTTATGTGATGATGACTTCATTTTGTAGATAAAAATTTAGCCTGTGTGAGTGTTGTTTGTGTGTGTGTTTGTGTGTGTGTGTGTGTGTGTGTGTGTGTGTAAAGCTCAAGGTGAATACCAATAGGCTAACAGGATTATTATATCTTGGTTTCAGTACACTTTTCAACTGTCCTCAGTATATCATTTCAATCATATATGTTTGACATTATTATTCTTAGCTCAATAATGTCATTTATATCAGACTCCAAGGCAAGATCTCACAATGAGAGAGCGCTAATAAACAGAGGGAAGTAACAGAAAGAGCTCTAACATGGAATAATCTATAACCCTTTTCCTATGATTTCCTCTTCCTTCTTGAATCAGTGACTTTTCTCATCAGGAAGCTCTCCAGCATTCTCTTCCTTCCTAATTGATTTCACACACTGATATAATTTGTGTTATGTTTAAATTTGAAGGTATTTTATACATGCCAACTCATTTGTTTGCTTTTCCTTCTTCAGGTTCATTTAATGTCATTGTCTTGTGTCCCAGGACCACAGCCCTTACATAAATGAATTAGTCTGGCTAGAAAGTGCCCATATCCCTCAGCACCAGGATAACCCCAGGAGCTGTAGGCAGGTCCTTTCTCTTCTTGGGCTTCTATTTCCTCATCTGTCAAACTGGATGGTGGGATTCTAGTGTGTCTTCTAGCTCTGAGATTTTCTTTGTATGTTTATTTGAACTTAGGTTCATTACCGTATCTCAGTGTGACCCTGTGTTCCTCAGCTTGTGGACTGAGCCAATGGCAGAGAATATTGTGCAACAGGAAAATCTTATTTAACAATACATTTATGTTTTCTCTTTTATGCCCTTTGATTTTGCTTCCTGCCTCTAAAACTCAGTGTTTTTATATCTCTCCCTCAAATTCAGCTCCAAAAGCACAAAAATGTGAAATCCTACCTGTTCCAGTATTTGTGTGCATATATTTAAGTTCATAAGGTCCACATCCCTGAAGTTCTCTCTGTGGGTTCTAGCAAAGTGCACACTTAGATGCTTAGTAATAATTGATTTAAATGAATAATCCAAAGCTTACTAAAATCAATTTATGAAGTCTGAATTGTACAATGCCTGCTATTGGAAGGAAATTATTGTTAAAGAGAGCACCCTGTTCTACCCCTGGCCCAGTGCAGGAATCCCCCATACTCCATCCTTCACAGATGGTCATCTAGTCTGCTTCTGCTTCAATAGAGACCAGCTGATCACAGATTCTTTTGGTGGATCATGTATACCGTTGACCAGCTCGGATGGGGATTGTTTTCTCGACATGAATCAAAATGATGTCTCTCTGTACTTTACCCAGTTTTTCTAATTTTGCTTTTAGATTAACAAAGAATAACTCTAACATTGTCCACATTCAAGTATTTAATAATAACTATCATTTCACCATTATCTGCCATTGATGTCATTGGATTGACCAATAACATTTATTTTCACCCCACCTGATTAAATCAAAAGCCCATAAAACTATGAGATAGCTAGGTGTTTGCTGGTATTTAATGAAGTGTCTGGAGATTGAGGTTACACACACCAATGAAGAATTTCTAGATCAAATTGTTCACAGATTTTGGAGTCTGGGTCCTGTAATTAGCACCCTTGACACGGAGTTATTTATTTCTATTTCCACTGGATCATTGTGCTCAAAGAGCCAGCATTTCATGTGAACTTGAATATTTTACCCAGATTGACAAACTGAAGGAAAGCCAACCACTCCAAAAGTTAGAGCTCATGATCTTTGTGTTTGGGACTGAGGTTCTATTGACAAACTGGCTTGTTTGTAGAAGATAAAAATCTGGGTTGTAGGCAGACGTGGTAGAATTGTTGCTCTCCTGCTTGTAATTTTAAAGGCTTTTGAGCTTTGTTTGATATTCTCATCTGCTTTATCTTTTCTCCTTCAAATCAGTAAAAGACAAATAGAGAAGAAACCTTTGAGTGCCAGGCAAATCTATCTGACCAAGTTTTGGTAAAATGATAAAAGTTTCAAGTTATAAAACCTAGGTAAAGAAAGGTCCCTGGACTAGGTATCTGGAAACTTGAATATTATTTTTGACTCTGCCATTAAGTACTGTGACCATTCACTTGAGCTCTTTGAATCTTAGTTTCCTAATACCTAAACTGAAAGGATTTAGTTGAGTATCTTAAGATCTGTTCATACTCAACAGTAAGTTTCCTAAGGGAGGATTTTGAATTATTGGAGAATTTTAACACATGGGCCCTCTTGCTTCCTATTAGTGGAAATCACTCAAGGTGGGTTGCATTTGGTTGAAAATTGGGAGTTTGAGATTTGCAGATACTAACTACTATATATAAAATAGATAAATGACAAGCTTATACTGTAGAGCACAGGGAACTATATTCAATATCTTGTAGTAACCTATATTGAAAAAGAATATGAAAAGGAATATATGTATGTACACATATGACTGAAGCATGATGCTGTGCACCAGGAATTGATACAACATTATAAATTGACTATACTTCAATTTTAAAAAAAAAGCATATGTTAGGGCCCAATAGACATGATGGACCAGGACATCACTTTAGACAGCAAGATGAGGGAGAAGAGTGGGTCTGCCTGGGAGTAAACTGAGCCCAAACTTTCCAGCAAAAAAAGTCTCGGAGAAAAATCACAGACAATCCTTCCTTGCCAGAGATGCTGCTCATCAGCCTTTTAATTTTGTAGTTTGAAATAAAGGACCCCTTGATGTATGATTGGTTATTAATTATTATATTATTTCTCATTATTTCTGAAAAGTAATAGCATGTTTAATAAAAACCAGAGCTACAATAATGAAAATCATTTAGATAATTTCAAGCATGGCACCTCCTGAGGACTTCAATTTGATTTCTAAAACACAGTAGAAACTTCCTAATTCAGACTAATGACAGAGAGCCCCATTGTGAATTACCAAATTTTGCAGATGAGTGGGTACGCAAACAGACAGAAAGGCATCAAGGAAAGTAAATCACACAATACGCTCTCTCCGCTTGTTTTGACAATGGTAGTTCAGACTTCACAGTCTATGATAAATCTTCCTGGTACCTCGGTGTAAATGTATCGTCACTTGTTTCACAAAGATAATGAAGTCTTGGTTGGTAATCAGAAATCTTAGTATAGAACTCAGACATGAAATCTTTGCTCAGAGATAGCTTTGGGACTGCAGGGGGTTGCAAATAATTATCTTGCTTACAGAGTACTGAAGTGAGGACGATGGAAGGTCCACTGTCCACGTAAAGTGAGGAACAGAGATAAAAAGATATTTTAATCCATCTTATGGTTGCCATTTAGCGTTACTCTAATATTTTTTTTTCTCTGCAATCACAGATCTTTCAAGGCAGAAGAGAGCTCAGGTATGTTCCCTTACCCAACCTCCTTGTCTACTCCACTGCTGTATTGATTAGGATTTTACAACTTTTTCTTCAAGAAAGAAGGAGGTCCAACTTAACTACATGCAATTCTCCCTTGTCTGAGAAAGGACTATATATTTTTTTATGGGCGGAACGGGACCCAGGCCCAGGGGTAATGTTGGGATTCAGAATCTAAGCAGGGTAATAAAAATGGGTTTTTATTACCCGTCATTTTTCTATTATCTCCTCCTCCTCTTCCTTCTGTTAATCTTGATGACTGGTTCTCAACCCTGGCTGTCCACTGGACCACCTGGGGATGCCATTTGGACACATCATTCCCTGTGTGCAGACATCCTGCCTTAAATGATGATTGAGAGCCGCTAGGAGACCACCAAGAGTTGAAAGGACCCACATAAAGCTGCATTTTTGTGCAGCATCTGTGGTATTTTATTCTGTGTCCTTAGTAGAGCTACAGCAGGGAGGGTAAGTGTAGACTCTGAAGTAGGGGATGGGACTGGCTCACTGCTGGAGGTCTGGAGTAGAAACAGGAGTCTTGGAATTGGTGTGATGGGTTTGAATTCTTACCCTACCACATCATTTACTAGAGAAAAGGCAGATAATCAAAGTATCCATCTGTACAGTTGTGATTAAATGAGTTAACATACATGAAGGGTTAAGAACAGTTCTCAGCACATGGCAAGAACTGTGAACTTGTGAGATGCTATTCAAAGGAATCCGGAGGGCCAAGACCCAAGCAAAGGCATGCTTTACAATGCCTGGAGGTTCCGAAAAGATCAGGCTGGGGCCCACCTGAGACAGCAGAATTGTTGAGAGCTGTCAGAAGGAACAGGATGGCCCTTTTGGGGAGACACCATGAATGGTTCGAAGCAGAGTCAGTTTTATAGCATCTTTTATTTTGTACCTATTTCAGGGAAGAAAACTTGTGTTAGAAAAGGGCCAGGGGAATCAAATTGCTTATATTTAAAGAAAGGTGTAGCTGAGCTCTCATAAATTCTGTCTGTCACCAAAAATAAAATCTGGAACAGTTTTTAGAGGGTGGACTAGTTCTTGAAATGCTTGCTTGTCTGTGGAAGAAGCCACTGCAGAGATGTAATATGCTTGGTGAAGATGTCTCAAACACAAACACAATTACAGGGATGCTTTTGAGTTGCTGGGGGTGGGGTGGGAGCTCCTCAGCCAGGTTCAATTTTAAAGACTTGTAGGTGAGAGACACATTAAGGGCTGAATCAAGTGAAAGGAAATTTCTGGCAAGCATATAAAGTTAAAAAGTTCAGCATACCACCACTCTACCCTCTCTGTTGTTAAACTTAGACTTAACTGAGAATTTGTAAATTGTTCATTTGGTGGCTATGTGCTGTGTGAGTGGCCCAATATATATTTTGGACTTTTCCTTCTGTTCCTATACCCTTTTGCTTCGAGCCAGGCGGGGCTCAAGGAAGAGAATACAAGTTTGATAGTGGCTTAAGCTAAAACTGGGACATTGTGTTGTACACTAGAAATTGACATGTTGTAACTGACTATACTTCAATTAAAAAAATAAATAAAACTGATTAGGGAAGCAAATCCACTGCTCCCTTCCGAAAGCAAACATCACCTATCAGAATCAAGTCAAAATGACTTGTAGGTTGTGTGTTCTTTGGGAATATCTGGACCACGGCTCCTTCAATTACCAAATCTAATTTGGAGTTGACTGCCAATCTCAGCTCTTTAGAGCAGGAGACGTCCATGAGTTATTCAGACTTAAGTCTAATGCATTTGTACAGTCGTTCTTGGGCAAATGTGGGTAGTGAGGACTTGGCTAAATATGGAGGAGAGGAAAACTGCAGTGTGAGGAACTTTCTAAAGCCCTTAAGTGAGGTGGCATCAGAAAAGGAAAATCAGACGTGGCTGTCCTCACCGCCATCCTGTACTGCCTCCTGGTTTGCCCAACGTGCCTGCCGCCAACTTGTGACTGCTCCCCGCCCCTACTCCTTCTCGTTGCACAAACACACAGAGGCTACTTAGAGGGGAAAAAGCCTGGGTATAGCAATGTTTACACATATTATGTCTTTGTGCATCCTCACGTCTGGTGCACGTCCAGTGGAAGCCCCTAGACAGTGGTATTTGGATATAATTGAAAGGGCACATGCTAATTTAGACGCTGTGACAGCACCGTAACCAAGATTTACAGTTGCAAATGGTTGACAACTCAGCTATCAGGTGAAGAGAGGGTGATGGGAATCTGATTTGATGGGATGACCCTTTCTGACATGTGAACAAAGAAACCTGCATATCTATTTTTAACCAGGCTCTGGAGACTTCCAGTAATTGACATTTGGAGCTGTGGCTCCGATTTGTCCCAGTTCCTGGGGATATTTGCATCTTTTTTGTGTGTGTTTGAGTTGTGTCGGTCTAATCCTAAGCAAGTTGGGAGGCAGCCTCAGTCTCTGCGTTGGCAGGAGGCTCACAGACGCCCTCCTCCCACACATGCTCACTGCCTCCTCCTCTCCGGCTGGGGCTTCAAACTTGAAGCCTGACATATTCTATTCTGGGAGAAAATGCAAATACTACATTGAGCTTTAAGAGCGGCTATACCTGAGTGCCACTGATAAATCTTGAGTTTAGGCTTCACAATTGTTACTTATCACAGTAGCCAAAAGGGAGATGTCAAGATTGAACCTTTGAGTTGAGGTTCAAAGGAAGCAATGAGGAAGCCGGAACTCGGTATCTGGGGGCTTCATGCAAACTGTTCTTACACAAGGGAGGGATCAGATTAGACTGTAGTCTGTGAATGTGGTTTGGAGGCCTTCTCTTTGTCTCTGTGGTGTTACTCACTTCACCCCACCATCTTCCTACATTTGGGTTTTATTCCATCTCTTCCTAAAAAAATTCTCTTCCCTTGAAAGGAGTCAGTGATTGATCCATACTGAGGTCTAATGGGCAGATGGGGCTTGTGTGCTAATTCTTTCCCTTTTTCTTTTCTTTTTCCTTAGCATTTTAATAGTGATAAATTAAAGCCTTTAAGCCAAAGGAGTAAACCCTTTGTCTGGGAATTTCAGCTCTCTTGTAGGGGCCACATTTTCAGTTTAAGGTGGAAGTTAGAGGTTTTTTTTTTCCCCCTGGCATTATTAAAACATCAACATTTAAGTACGCAGATGCTATATCTCTCTCTACAAGACCGACCTCTCCTAAGGTAAAGGTGAGGCTAGGAAATCCAAAAAAACACTTTGAAGACACCATTCTATTCACAATTTGTTACTTAGAAAACATAAATGTCTTCACTCCAATTGCAAATCAGAAGCAGTTTACCATGACTCTGAGAACAAAGACCAACATCCTCAACATCCTTGAGAGGTCAGGACAGCCCAGCCTTTTCTGGCAACCCCAGTCTCTCTTGCTTTCTGAGCTCCCCTCACACAGACCTTCTCTCAGTTCCTCAAACATGCAAGCCCTCCTGCCATGGGCAGACAGTCCCTCTTCCCAAGCTAAATGCCTGATACTCCCTCTGCCTGGAAAAGGCATCTCTGCCTCTCCCATCCTCCCCACCTCCACCCCACGCTGTCTGTCTAGAGAACAGCAGATCACTCTTCAGAGACTGGAGCTCATGTCAGTTCCTCAGGGAATACTTTGATGATTAGCTCCCATCCCTGTGTTATTGGCTCGATTCTTATCCATTAGAGCACAGAGTCGGTTTGCAATTATATATGTATTTGTACCATTATTTACTAAATGTCTAAGTATCCATCTCCACAAGGATCAGGGCTGCATAGGAACTGCTCACACTTGCTAGCCCATCCCATCTCCAGCGCTCTGTCTGGCTCCCAGGCTGCAATCAGATGTCCATATGATATCAATGAGCTTACCTCTAGGGCTGACAAATTACACTGAAACCCTGAAGTTTTGTAGAAATCCTCTCCTTACTGTGACTGAATAGTTACAGGCGTGATAGTTCATTTAGTGATCAGAAAGAAACTTACATGGACTTGTCATCAAAACTTGCGTTATTTTCTTTGCTAAGTTTGATGTAGATGTGTGCATATTTATATACAAGCAAATGTGCAGCGTAATTGGGATAATATTTAATTTTTCAAAGGACCTTTGCCTCTTCTGTCATATTTGCTTATCAAAAAATCTCTTTGAGGAAAGTGAGGCAGTTTATTGTGAAGGAAGTAAGATGCATTCATATGTATGTATACTTTAGGTAACAGTAAATATCTACCGTCATATATAGTAGACATGTAATATATGAGTATATATAACACCATAGTATATAATGTATATAGTATATAATACACTATATAGTACATATAGTAGGGATATAGTAGATATAACGCATATGCTAACTTACCAGTATATAATTATGTATTATATATAGATATTATATACCTTACATATACAAATTAACCACCATATTATATACATTTACCTAATGCCACCCTGCAGGCTAGTTGCAAAGACAGAATTCACTACTGAATTTTACCCTCCAGAGGGATGATTAAAATGGTGATGATACTACGTGTGTGTTGTTGAAAAGACTGACTCCAGACACCCCTTCCTTCTGTGTTGGTGGGTATGAAAATGGCTCTTTAATTCTTGCACTGTCTTTTGCTGTTTGCTATGATAATAATTAGATGGATGCTATGAGAAATTTTTCATTGCTGACTTTTCTGGAAAGTGAGAGAGGATAAAACCGAAGTTGGGAAGCAACTGAGCCCCAAATAGATCTATTGCACAAGCACATTCTTAGACCAGATCTATGAAATGAAATGACTGGTATCATGCCGGGGCTTGGGGTTGCCATGCCAACCCTATGGATGCCTACAGAGCTGGTCTGTCTATAGCTCCTGATTCTTACACCTTGCCCTAAGTCATGCTGGGGGGTGCTCTTAATGAGCTGGGTTTTCCACAGTCCTCCCTGTTTGCAATGGACAGCTGTCATCCAAGAGATGCTTTGGTGATTTACCACCAATTCTCCACCCCTCAGTCCCACTGGAATTATCCTGCAAAAATCCACTACCATACTGGTAACCCCAGGCTTTGTCCGTGGCGTCACCATCTTGTTATTTAGTATGCTCTGCAATCACGCGTTATGCTCAGCTTCCTCCAGACTCAGAAGGGATGCTTGCTTCAGGTGGCCATTACTTCTTTTGCTTGTTCTAAGTCAGGATGTCATAATAACAACATGTCCCAGGCATGATACCAAACATCTTGAGTGTATTTTATTACCTAATCCATAAAATCACACTATGAGATGGGAAATATTGTAATTCTCCATTTTTTCTAAAAAGGAAACTGGAATGAAAGAAAATTTTTCCAAGGATATAGAGCTTGAAGGAGGCTAAGCTGGGATTTTGCAACTAGGTGTTCTGTCTTTAAGGCCTGCACTATTGCCAACCAGAATGTACAGACAGTATGCTTGGTGGGAGCAGGTGGGCATTCTTGACTGAGTTTTCTACCTTTATTTTGGTAAATCAGTATACCATATGCAGTGTATGCTTTAGCATAGATATGGATAACTCTTACTGAATAAGGTCTATAGATAATTTCAACCATACAGAATAGGCAGGAAACCTACTGGTTTTGTATAACTCAAGCCTCAAACTTAAGGAGATTTACAGACACAAGGGCACATCATACCAGAGAGGGTGACACTTGCAACTCAGACACTGTAATGAGCCACTCAAAAGAGGGAAAGCAGCAAAGTTCTAGAAATTTCAAGTGTGAGGTCAGAGAACCTGTGAGCATGGAGGACATCTCTATAGTCTTGGAGGCAAATGAGGAAGAGAAGAGAGTTTAGAATTTGGAGAAATGGGTGCATATTATCCCTCCTGCTCACAGACCTGGTCACTGTTTAAACCTCATTCTCAATCTGATCTTCTCTGACTCCTGTCACTAGAGTCTGTCTGGCACTTAGACGGTTTACAAGACATACCTGTTGAATGAATTGACCTGGGAACTATTCTCTGTGGGATTTCAGATTTGATTTCAATCACATTTGATTTGATTTGATTTGAAATTCGGCAGAAAATGTTATGTGTGTGTGTGTGTATATATATGGGAGTTTTTAGAATATATGTATTTCAATGAATCTGTAGCATAATGAGGAACCAACTTTCACTTCTGTTTAAAATCTTTGGGCAAACATAAGGTTTTCTTTGTGGAGGCTGGGCTACATGCTCAATTATTTGCTAATCTGAGGTCTTTGGCAAGTCAGTCTGGTGTCATGGTGATTTACATGTCTTCTGAGTATTTACTTAGGAGCAAATTCATTGGCATAAAATCATCCTTGAGTAACTTTTGTTGAAATCTTTAGCCTACATGTTAAAATACATTTCACAGTAATATGAAGTTCATTCAAGTACTATTTTTCATTTTTCATGTTATGATTTTGTTAAAAACACTTCTTTGACTGGATCTATTGCAAAGGTGATATAAAATGATGGTACTCAGAAACGGTATCAATCATTTTCTTACAATCAATTACATCATCATGGATTAGTCTTCTAGTGTTGATTCAATTTTTAGGGAAGCTAAATGCTATATATTTTGCAAAGGTGCCCTGAACACTTAGTGGTCAGGGAGCAATGCATTGAAATCCCTGTGAAGAGCACTCAGCACATTTTCTGCATCGCCAGGCAACAAATAGTGTGTTGGTTTAGTGGTAGGAAATCACCTATAAATTTGGGACTATAGTTGAAGCCACAAACAGGAGGAATGTGGGCAGGATCTGTACAGTCCAGGAAAACAATGATTATAATCTTTTTGCATCTTTCTTTCTGAGTGTTGTCATGGGAGTGGCATCCATGGGATCTCCTGGTATTGCTATGCTTTCACACATGTGGTTTCCCCATAAACCAGCATTTCTTCTTCTACGTTAAAGAGTTCTGCAGAATGGCACATCTCACTAATGCCACGCTGAAGCTACAGGACCTACAGTTCTTGTCTTAAGAAGAGAACATCTAGTGCATCTGCTGCAAAGTTGAAACAAAGGGAACACAGATAAAATCCTGTCTCTGAAAATAAAGACTCCAGAGTGATAAATAACAAAGCAAAGTCTTACCACTCAGAAAATCATTTAACACTTCTGATAAACTTATTCAAGAGTGTTAACAATATAGAAGTCAGGGAGGTACTTGTTGGAAACACGTGGCTTAGAAATAACAACTCTAAAGATTTTGGATGCTTGGATCACAGGTTAGAATGGAAGAAATTATTTCATTATCTGCTCCTTTGAGCAGGTACGGTGCTCCTCTTAGCAAAAATTCCTAGACATTCTGGCTGTTCTGATCATTTCTTTCCTCTCCTGCTTCAGGTAGCAAAGCGACAGTGGGTTGGGAGTGTGAATGTTGGGCCAATAGAAATTATGTAAATGTTGCATTCCAACAAGACAAATTTCAAGCCCTTGAGGTCTTTTAAAGAGCATTAATTCTAGAAATTAGATACAAAATTTAACTTTTTCATGCTAATAATGATTTCATAAAGGAAAATTCACTAGTAAAGGTGACAAATATGAAGTTCTATTGAACATTTAAATTCAAGAATCTCAGTGAATGCTCCAGGGAGATATTTACCCAGCCAATGACTCTCTGATGTTATTAAGAAGTAATTTATTCAAGAAAGTCTCCATTCATGAGTTTACATAAGAACAATATCTACTTTACAAAGGCTTGTGTTCTCAGCATAGCACATACCTAATTTACAATGACTTTTGGTTAAAATTTTCATTAGGTTGGTTCAATAGTATTTGATAATTTTAATTCAATTTTATGAGATCCCAGGTTCCCATTTATAGGAAGAGAAAATGAATGCAGAGGAAATAAATTTTTAAAGAGCAAATTCATCTCTCAAATGAGCTCTGCTAATTTCAGTAGCAAATCTGAGGTGGAGTAAAGTTAACCTTTAGAATTTCTATGGCAGTCGTTTTGGGCATAGACTATGGGCATCCATTAAAAAATCACTCAGATCCACAGTGTCAGTGCTTTGCCACTATTGCTTATCTGTCCAGTGATATTTTACAATAAGACTCTTTTGTGAAACACTGACATCAGAAAGGGGTCCAGGTCTTAAGCATAGGGTGCCTTCATGGGTTGAGGACAGGAAGGGAACAGTGGTCCTCAGGCATAAATCAGGTCTAGGAAAACAGAACCAAAAGAGATGAAAGGTGAATGTTCCAGGTTCCCGAAACAAGGATTAAGGAGGATACGATTTTGAGGGGTCAAATTTAGGTAGGAAAACCGTTACTTAAGCTTTAATCAAGGATGTGAAATCAGGGTAGACTCAGAACCCCAATTGCAGAAAGATGAGAAAGCCACATCACAGGACCAGCCATCAGAGGACAGACCAGTGCCGAGGATATGATGAGTTTACCCTGCTTGACTGGAGAGAGGATGAGTTAACGAGAGGTTATGAGACACACACACACACACACACACACACACACACACACACACACACACACACACACACACAGAGAAAGGTCAGTTTTTTTCAGCAATTAAGCTTCCTGTTAAAGCTACCCGATTTAGACTTTCATGACGATACCATCAAACTCCTTGCCAGCTAATCTGCAAATAGCACAGGGCCATGCAAAGTGAAACACTGCCCAAGCTTATCAACAGATTGAAAGAATCAAATACTGTTTGCCAACAATGAAGTCCAACTTCCAACAATATGGTCACCACGCTGATGGAAGAAATGTAAATGCAATTCCCTGTCACATCATGCACCAGGGTCCTGGTGACTCAGACATGGTCTGTGAGGATTCCTGTGGCAATTATGGGTGAGAAAGACCATAGAAGGCAATTCACTCCTTGCCCTGCTATTACTATTCTGAACTGGCCTCTTTCCTCAGACTTTTTAAGTAAAGGGAGAGATCTACTTAGTAATTTGATCAATGTAGAAAACCAAACTGGATTATGCACCTCCTAAAATGTCAGTTTTTATTTACTAAAGTCTTATTTGTGTTTATTGTCTTTATCTAGCTCTTATAAGTGCCCTTAGTCTATTAGGAAATAGCCTGTTTCTAAAACAGTCTTCTTTATCAGCAAGGGGCTTGAGTTATAAAGTCAGCCTTGTATTAAGTCAGGATTCAAATGAACATCTCCTGATTTGTTGGGTCTTGGCCCCTGAGACATCGTATAAAACCTTTTAAACCAAAGTCAGAAGCCTTTTGTGTTAGCTGTATATGGACTACATGATCTGTCTTAAATGCATTCTGCTAGTGTTAGAAATGAATCTACGGAATATATGGTGTGTGATTGTCATTGTCATTATAAGTTACAGCGCTGTATTTTATAGCATATAATGAAATGAGATGATAAAAGTGACATCAGGCTTGGGATTTCAGTATCTAAATCACCCATTTTATTCATCATTTGGCAGCTAAATGTCTCTTAAATACTGTGCAAGGTTTTATGATTCAATGTTTGCCTAAAGAACCAAAAGAAATATGTGAAGCTGCATTACTAAGTAGTTAGACTCTGCTGCACGAAACCATCAGAAGGCAGATCCAGTTTTCTTTGGGCTCTGAGAACAGGAGGACAGGGCCAAAATCTGAGCTGATCTATGTACCTCTGGACTCCCCATCCCCCAAATCTCATCAGATCCACACTACACGTGGAAAAAATTAAGAGTTTATCTGCTTTCCCACCACTACATTTAACTTGCTCTGACAGCTGTTTCAAGCTTTTCTTCTCTTCAAAAAAATTGATATTTTGGTCTCTGATGGTCATTTGTGTTGAGCCTGCTGCCTTTATTAGCTTTGCTGTGACCAAAGAAAATTCATTATTATGGAATCTTCACTGCAGTGGTTAAAGACTCAGAGAAGTAGCTTCCAGTGCTGTGACTATTATGTGCCTGATGGTTTTCTTGAAGACTCTGTAGCCTTTGAACCTTGTTTCTCTGATTTAGGAGCTTCAGTACAGGACATTCTATTCTTGTGATGGAAGGCGGCCTAATATGACAAAACACTTGTTATTTTGGTTTTGGTTTTCAAACTTTATTCTACTGAACCCTCTGTCAATTGAAATGGTTTGCTATCTTTGCCCCTCACCCCCATCATTCATATGCCTGGTAGAATAGGGCTGTAAAACAGTGGTGTCTGGCTTCCAGACTCACTTTGTCTTGACTCTGCATCAAAGAGATAATAATCACAGTCAGCCTTCACACCGATGGAGAGGCAAGCCACTTGGTAGTGTGGTCCCCATGATTTTCAGGGGTTTGTGATGGTTCTATGACTTCCTATGTTTGCCCATCTCTCGGATCGTATCAAAACAAACACAACTCTCTATTATCAGTGGTGCCTCCTTTTATCCCAAGACACGACTGCCAGGTAGTATGTGGACATTGTAACGCAGATAACTCCCTGAGACATTGTTCACAATACCTTAAGGTGCAGGAAATACATGAGATTATTTTGAGGGAGTAGGAGGCTATTAAGGTAGAAATTCTTAAAAAGGTGGAGAAAAGGAACCAAGAAAAAGGGAGAAGGATAAGAAATGCAAAATCCAGAAATCCTGGAGATACTCTTGCCTAAGGGTCTCTGCTTTTGGCCCTGTTGACAAAACTCTACGGCTTTACAAAATCTAAATTGCTTTTTGTCACCCTCTCAATTAGAGAGGCTAATCCTAAGAGTAATGAACACTCCTGAGCAATGAAATGTGTGAAATAACTTCACTCTCATAAGCAGGAAAATCGTATATGACCCAGATCACAACTACTATTCATGCCATGTATACATATTTTAGGATTAAGTAACTATTTCCTTTTCTATCTATACTCTTACTCTGTGCCATATGCCACCTAACAAGGTATTATCCACTATTCTTTTATTCAGTTCACTGCATTGTGTTCCACTTGTCCCTTGAAAATTAGCCTGTCTGTAATCAGAAATCACTTCCACTCACAGTTCAGTGCATCTGCTGAAGCTGTGGCAAATGCTTGTTTACAGGGCTGGTAATTGGATTAAAACTTTGAAAAGAAACAGAAAAATGGAATGTATTGAAAAAAATGAAAAACACAAGCGTGAAAATCAACCAAACCAAAACAAATTTAAAAAGCTCTAATGAATGAGATTGCTATTATTAGAGATCATTTATCAGTAACAATGTTCTAGCATTTTTGGATCCTCAATATTCAACTGTAATGATATTTAAAAATCTTAGAGAAGGAAAAGGATTCTGAATAGCCTCTGTGGGAGGAGGACTTGGAAATGGTTGATAAGTTTCTGTGCATCTTTTGAGCTGTCTTGAAACATGGGCAGTGCATAAATCTTCACTAGGTCTGGATATAGAAATACAGCAGGGATAGGGCCCTTGTGTTAAATTATTTAAGAAGGAGAATTACTTATCTTTTTAAACTTGAATATTGTTGATACTCAAAATCACAGAAAAGAAAAAATAAGTAGGCTCTCTTTCCACAAAGTCTTGCTGAGTGGTATGCACAGGTGGAAAGCGACACTGAGAGTCACTGAGCAGGGGGTGCATTTTGTCAGTTCAGGGGTGCTGGAGTTGGGATATAGTTGACTGCTTCCAACCTCAAAACTACACTCATAGGCCTAAGGTTCTATATATTCTTCCAATAACCTTATTCAAAACGTTTTTTCAAAAGAAGCTGATGTTTCAGATAAACCATAAAACACCTGGCACATAAAACAAAAGCAAGAGTCGTATAGGGATGTGAAATCAAGTCATCATCCAAGGGTGTCAATATCCAACAGTGGTAAGCTTTGATATAAATAAGATCCAAAGAGACGATGGATCAGACTCAATAGTAAACAAAAGCCAGAAGAGAAAAATCCAAAGAGAAACAATAGACATGTTTACAAACCAGAAAGTATAAAAAAGCAGAAAATCAGAAGATCAAATCCTTGTGCGTTAATCACCATCACTACCTTTTTAGCAGGCACCTTTAAGCTGTCCATCTTAAGTCTGCAAAAGAAGCAAGATCTTACCTGCCTGGCAGGATCACTGCTTCTCAAGCTCTGCAGGTCTAAAGGTGAAAAAAATACAAGTAATTAGGTTCAGTCCTGTAAATTGAGAAAGATACTCTATGCTAACATGTAACTTGAAAAACTTGCCCATTTCTTTTTTTTAATTAAAGAAAAGGTTGGGATGAAAGCAACAAGTAACAATTAAACAAGTGAGATGAGTTTTGTGTTATTTGCTTTGCAAATGGTTCATTGACCTAAAATGAAGGTAGGAAGAAAATTTAGTTGTGGGGGACTTGCTCAGTCCTCATCAGAATAAAATAATGGTGCTGCATAACTGATTTCTGATTTCTGCCACATCTGGGCTGATAAGATTTTTATTCATTTGTCTAAATTATATGGGGGATTTGGGTACGTGATGGTTACCTTCTGTTTTATCCATGTCAACCAAATTGTGGGGAAGGAAGAAAATTAATGTCCTTCCTCTGCCACAGAAATTCTATCTGGGGAATTAATGTCACAGGATTATTATGGGAATCTGCTTGGTCTGTTTTATGTAGGTTGTAAAATCTAGAACATTGGCCAGTGGTTCTGGTCCAATGCTTACTGAAATCCATTTGCTATGTGTAACATTTTCATCTTTTGGCCAAGCAATAAAAACTGGGTTCTGAAATGTTTCAGATGAGTTACAATTCATTTTTGTGCTTGTCAGTGGTGTAAGATTGATGGATTAGGAGCAGTGAGGAATATTTTGCTACAAATGGAAAACCTGAACACAATTTTAGAACCTCTGAATGGGTTGGCAAACTATGGCCCATGGGCTGAATCTAGCTTGCTCCCTGTTTTAATATAACTTGTGGGCTAATAATGGTTTCTACCTTTTTTGGTGATTGAAAGAAAAAAGCCAGAGAAGAATGATATTTCCCAGCCTGTGAAAATTATACAAAATTCAAATTTTGGTGTCCATAAATAAAGCTTTATTGGAACACAGCTGTACACATCTCTACGTGTTGTCTACGGCGGCTTTCACATCACAACAGCATCGTGGAGGTTAATAATAAAGTAGTTACAAGATGAAAGTGGCTGTAACAGGGAGGATATGGTCTGCACATCCTAAAATACTTACCACCTAGCCCTTTAAGAAAAAATGTAGTGACCCTTAGCCTGTGGTTGATTGCATCTTTGCTGGGAGCACAGGAGGGTGATATCATGAGACCTTAATGACAGAGGCTGATCAGTGTAGGTAGATGAGGGATAGTTTTTTTCAGATAATTAAAATAAAGGTGACTGTATTTTGTCCTGGGGGCCTCTAGGATGCAGACCATAGGGGGCCTATTCATGAACAAAGGGAATCCTTAGCTGTCTGTGCAGGAAGTTCTAGGTTGGCTTCTTTGCTTTACTGTAGTTACCTATCAAATCCACTTTTTATTTTACAATAAGACTTCAGGATTCCCCTTAATATTTGGTAAGACTATCCAGGACATTAACTCGATACAGAATAAATGAAAAAAACAACAAGAAGCAAAACACAATTTATAAGTATACATAGAATGATTTATATGAAGTGTTCATATAGGTTCAAAACAGGTTGAAGGATCAAAAACAGATGATAGTCTTAATGAAAAGATATACACACATAATATATATATTCACATATGCACAGTGAGGATTAACCTTGCCCAAAGAGATGTCTGGCTTTTGCCCTCAGTTCTTGACATATCCTGCCTGATAAGAGCATCATTGTTTACTTGAGGGCCTTGGGCTGCCCCAGGCAATCTATGTTACCAATGTGACTTATAGCCCGTGGGGGCCTTGGACCAGGCAGTATAAACTTGACTTCTGGAGAGGCTGGAGACAAAGGCTAGCCCAGCAAATCAACTCTGCTCACGCGACTGAGCCCCAGTAAGACCTCCAGATGCCAAGGCTTGGGTGGGTTCCTGTGGTTGGCAATACTGCGTCCATATTGTCACACATCACTTCTGGGAGAAGTGAGCCCTGTCCACACCACTCCGCTGGGACAGCAGCACTTAAAGCTCTGCACTTGGGACCTTCTCGGACCCTGCCCCATGTGCCTCTTTGCTTGGCTGATTTTAATCTCTGCCCTTTCACTGTAATAAACTGTAACTGTAAGTATAACAGCTTTATCAAGTTCTGTGAATCTTTCCAGCAAACTGTAGAACCTGAGGATGGTGTTGGAAATCTCAAGTTGCCCCTGGTGTCAGAAGTGAGGGTGGCCTTGAGGGCTCCTGAAAACTGTAGTATATATATATTTTTTAAAAATTATATTTACATACATATGTATCACAGAAAATCATGCTAGTGGTTACCTGGGCTGGGTGGTGGGCAGGACATATGGTTTCTAGGATGCTAGCAGTATTGTCTTTCTTGACCTGATGGTGGTTAAATGGATATTAACACCTAGTTATTCTTTAAGCTGTACTCATACATTTTATGTAGTCTTTCATATTTATAATATCTCAATATTTTGAAAAAAAGCAAAAAACTCTCCATGGTGCATATAACTATAAACACACACACATACACACACACACACACACACACACACATGCATACACACACAAGATCCAGTGTAGCAACTAGAGCATTCAGCTATGGAAAAGATTGCCATTCTGTCCTTAGTCTTATTACTTAAGAACGATTATCTATTTTTCATGAAGAAATGAGTCACTTCCTTGTTCAAGGATCATAATCGCAGTTCTTGTGGTCATGTGACACAATATTGGTCTTAATTTGTTTTTGTTGCCATTTTTTGGAGTCTTGAAAATTTTATCCCCCCCACTTACTGTGTATGTGGAGTATGTGGAATGGAGTATGTGATTTCTCTTGTTTTCACTTAGTTGTAGTAGAATGAACGCCATCCACATAGGTTCGATCAAATGACTTTAATTTGTGTCCTTTGTTTTTAGATTCCACATATAAGTGACATTATATGGCATTTTTCTTTCTCTTTCTGGCTTACTTCACTTAGAATGACAATCTCTTGGTCCATCCATGCTGCTGCAAATGGCATTATTTTATTCTTTTTTATGGCTGAGTAGCACTCCATTTTGTGTGTGTGTGTGTGTGTGTGTGTGTGTGTGTGTGTGTACATATATATATATACATAACACATCTTCTTTATTCAGTAACCACATCTTAATTTTGACTTCTCACCCTTGCTGATGTCATAAGAAAAATATCTGTCTGATCTGAAGGCAGAGTTCAAATGACTTTAAAACCTCAGCTACTCAGTAGAGCCACATATGATAATAACAATGAGTTGTAACTTCTTTTAAGGACAGAAACCAGGATTTCTCTCCCCTTGGCAGTCCCTCTCCCATTTCTGGGACTAATGAGTACCTAGGTAAATAATTTGAAACTGTTTGAGAACAAGGTCAACAGTCAGTCCCCTGCACCCATGAGATCCATTCAGGCCCAGTTTCTGGCCTTTTTGCAATCATTGCCTGGCCTCACAATAGATGCAATAGTGTCACAGAGAAAGATCACTGTCACACAGAAAGACCAAGGAGGGAGGGCAGCTCGAAAAAAGCTCAGGACTCCTAACCGCCAGATCCTCAAACTTCTTTAGCAATTGTCAGCAGCTACTGTCTGACAAAGCTGATCATATCCTGAAAATGGAGATTTAATATGGTCCCAGCAAGGCAAAACAATTTTTAGTATTCATTTAACTTTTTAAGGGATCAGATATAATTTATTGACCTCTAAAAATTACCTAAAAATCAATACAGTTCAGAAAATTTTTTGCTAGATTTTGGGAACATGGGTCTGTCTTTCCCATAAAATAACTATAGGTTACAAATGGAAAAAAGATTATAAAGCTGGCTGGCCACTAGCTCAGTAGAATAGTCAAAGTATGCCAAAGAAGCAGAAGCTTGCTACAGACGTCCGTTGGTGGTCTGCTCGGACAGAGGGACACATAGAGACTGAAGACAGAGACTTACTGGGTTGTCTTCTTAAGTGACTGCTTTTTAAAAGTCACCCAGATCAACTGTCACAAGTCAATTCCCTGTAATTACATTACCTGGCTTCATCTGATTCCATTGTTCATATGGCCCTAAATAATCAGGCCAGTCTCATTGATTAGCGGTTTGTTCTGGACAACTGAACAACTCAATCAAATTGACCCTGTGGCAGCTGGTTTCATCGTGTAGCAGAGATAAGTCAGGATTCCCCCAAAGCCAGAATCCACCACATTTGGGCCACATAAAGCACTGAAATTTGAGGCGTCTTCTAGGCAGAGATTGTGATCATAGGGAAGAAACCACTGGGTGGTACCACTTCCAATTCTTGCATCCACAGCTCAGACCCACTATTGGCGGTTCTTAAAATTTCATTGTGTGTCACAACCACTTAAGGAACTGGTTTAGAGACTCTGATTCCTAGGTCCTACTCCATAGATACCAATGCTGTATTTTGTCTTGGGGCCCCAGGGGTATGCACTGTCCAGAACTATCCAAGTCATTCTGATATTGATGGGCTCCGAGGACCTTCAAGAAACACTCAGCTTCTCTTTGCCCCTAGCCCAATCCTAATCAGTCAGAACTGTTTCTAAGCTTCCAAAAGGGGCAGTTGGTTTCTACTGTCACCATATAATCCATGTGCTTAATGCCAGGACCTATGAGCAGTGTACAAGCTATGAAAATGTTGCATCCAGTGATCCTGTCCACAAATGCTAGGACTCATTTGGCCTCTGTATAAATGGTACCTAATTGGCTTCTATAGAATTTTGAGGATGTAAAGGATATGATCTATTAAAGTACTTCATTAACACTGTGTAAATGTATACTCTGATATCCTCGGAGAGTAATCTTGGCAGACCATGTACTTTTATAGTCATCATTGCCTTATAGCTGTCAAATAAAACCATGAAGAGCTCAGCTAGTCTGCCTGTTCTGACTATATTAAAATACTTTATATTGTTAATAATTGGAGGCAATTAAAGGTTAAGTATTTAGCTCATCTAACTCTTAGAATAATGACTGATTATAAAGGCAGTTTCAATTTTATTCCCCTACTTAATAAATCTGGCATTCATAGTTATGAATTCTAGGGCTAAAACTATAAACAACCTATTTTAATTTTTGTTAATTTTTAAAAATCAGAATTCTGTTTGTGGGGAAGTGACCTGTTTTGTCTAATGACCACAGCTGGACTGACCAATCAGGAAGGGTGTTATTATTCTTACAGGAAACTCAAACTGGGATTGAAAGTTTAATTTAGTTCAACAAATAGATGTTGAACGTATGCTACGTTTAAGGCATGTAGCTGATGACTCAGTCCTTGTCTCCAAGAAGCATGCAATCTTAAGTAAGCAGCAATAAAACTAGGAGAAATGTATCTAATCCCTAACAGGAGTTTAGGGGAAATGGTACAGGATTCAGAGGGAAAGAAAATTATATCTTGCACGAATAAGTGAAGATGTCATGGAAGAGTTGGCATTTGCAATGGCAGTTAAGCAGGGGGGTAATGAGAAAACACATCATGCAATAGATTGCACTTTGACAGGGACAGCACATCATAGGTTGAAGGCTATTATCCTTCTATGCCTTTGGGTCCTGGCTCCTACAAGGCATCACTAATTTCAAATCAGGATCCACTGTACTGGCAGGTGCCAAGAAGATGATGTTCCCTTTCCCAGATTTGTAAAGTCATTTGCTCTCTCTGTGTCTCAATTTCTCCATCCATGCAAGATAATAGGATTTGTCCTTATCTCCAAGAAATATCAGCATAATAAAATCTTTTGTTTGATTAGGACTTTATTCTTCACAAAACATCAACCCATATATTATCTCTTTCGGTTTCTCTAACGTACCTTTCATGCATTTGGGGCTGACATTTTAATCTCTATTTTGCAGGAAAGAAAACTGAAGCTCAGATTGAAAAATGCAAATTGTCTAAGGCCACACTGCTTTCAATGAGAGAACCATGATTCAGATCCACAGCTTTTGCTACTAAACCACTAGTAAGTGGCCTCTCTTCACAAAGTGAGGAATGAATAAAGGTGGACATAAACATATCTTATCATAGAAGTAACATTAAAACTTGCTTAGCTGTAACTCAACTAATGTTCACGTTAGCTTGTTAGATTTTCTTACATGGAAAGTTTTCCCCATTTTTTTGGTTGAAGTATAGTTGATGTACAATATTACATAAGTTACAGGTGTGTAACACAATGATTCACAATTTTTAAAGATTATATTCCATTTATAGTTATAAAATATTGGCTGTATTCCCTGTGTTATACAGTATATTCTTGTAGCTTATTTATTTTATATATAATAGTCTGTACCTATTAATCCCCCACCACTAACTTGCCCCTCCCTGCTACCCTCTCCCCACTGGTAACCACTAGGTTTTTCTCTGTATCTGAGAGTCTGCTTCTTTTTTGTTATATTCACTAGTTTGTTGGATTTTTTAGGTTCCACTTATAAGTGATATCATGCAGTATTTGTCTTTCTCTGACTTATTTCACTTGGCAAAATACCCTCCAAGTCCATTCATATTGTTTTAATGCAAAATTTCCATGTTTTTCTGGCTGAGTAGTATTCCACTGTAGCTGTATACCACATCTTCCTTATCCATTCATTTGTCGATGGACATTAAGGTTGCTTCCATATGCTGGCAATTGCAAATAATGCTGCTATGAATATTAGTGTGCATATATCTTCTCAAATTAGTGTTTTTTTGTTTTGTTTTTTTGGCTATATACCCAGGAGTGGCATTGCTGGATCATATGGTAGTTCTAGTTTTAGTTTTTTGAGAAACCTCTATTTTACTTTCCTTACATGTAATTTTTAAGAAAAAACTAAATCATGAAAAGCAATGAAAAAAAAAAAAAGAAAGCAACAAAGGAAAGCTGGTATCAGAGAAATTAAAATAGAAATATTTGAGTCAATCAGATATTGTATCTTTGATGTTAAGCCTCATTTGTTTTTATCCAAAATTGCTTAACATGCGGGGGAAGGGTATTGTCCAAGTGGTAGAGTATGCTCAGCACCCAGGGGGTCCCGGGTTCAATCCCCGGTACCTCCTCCACGTGGAAGTCAATGAGGAAACCTGACTACCTCCCCCTCATGAAACAAACAATACAAGCAAGAGCAAAATTGCTTAACATGAATTCATCAAGCCTCTAAATACACATTCCACTTTAAACATGAGAGATGGAGGAATAAGCTAAATGACACCAAGAAGAAGCAACCAATCAAAACCAGAAGGCGGGGCATCCAGAAAGGACAACTCACTTGGCTTGCTTAACAGGTCAAGGTCATAAATTGTAGGGTGAGGTTGGAGAATGCAGGGAAGGAAGGGTTAAAATGAGACCCATGATGAATTTGGGGTGCTGCCTTGATCACAGTGATGAGCTCATGGATGGTTACACATGATGAAACTCACCAAATTGTACAGCTGGTTGTTTGTCACCTATACTGCAGTAAAACTGAGAAAAATGTTAGTGGGGAAAGCAATTTGTAGAACTATAGAAATGCTCCTTCAAAATCTCTGGGTATCTCAGTCTTTCCCCCGAAGCTGGTGCTTGGCCTGAATTGCCTATTTCATCCTTCCAAATGGTAGAGAAAACTAAAATATATGCTCAAGGTAGGAATGTGAAGAGAATCACAGGTTAGAATCACTGCCATTCTGAGATGCCCAGAATAAGCCCGACTGGAAAATGGTGCACCTCTAGTGAGCAGAAAGGCTCCATTTTATTCCAGTCTGACCTTCTGATTCCACCTTGTGCCCTGGTCCCAGGTGTGCCAGCGGACTAGGGGCTACTGTGTGTGCTGGCACAGAGACACCTTTAAAAAATCAAATTTGCATAATAAGCCCATGCACAGCAGTGTTTCAAAGGTCCACCCATAAGGATAATATTGCTCCTGCAGATATAAATAAAGTCTCCTGGAAATTTGGGGAACACATTCAATAACTCCAGCTGACATGCTCTTTAAGTTATAGGAAATATTTCAACACCCATTTAGATTTGTGATGGGTTGGCAACTCTTCCTGTGGCCTTTGGTGCTGAAAAACAGCTCCATTTCAATATGTCAACACCTGAGCACACTAGCCTACAGTCACCAACACATTTGCTTTTATTTATTTGGAAGGAACTAAATGCAGGCATGCATTTTGAATATATTATTTCTTCTAAAACAAATGCCTGGTCTATTTTCACAACATCCACTGATACAGGCAGTCGCTCAAATAGGAAGCTGACCCCCAGACATTTTTCCTGATTCTACTGCATGACTTTACAAAAAAGTCAGCTGTTTGAGTAATAATAGCAAACACACCATAGCCATGATGTTCCAGATCAATTCATTTATTCAAATAGCCTGGTGCCTTTCAACCTGACATCTTAAAACATTTTCAAATGAACAGGGACCTTTCAATTGCCCAGAATGGGTATTCATTTTCCCTCCTATTATTCACCCCTCCATCTGATTTATTTTGGAGGGCCGCCGGCTTCTACATGTATGCTGCGGTGTGTGTGTGCACATGTGTACACAACAAACAAACAATCCCCCTGAGAACAGACTACAGATTAAACTGGGCTGTTTCTTGCTGGCACACAGCCTCCCGCATCAAGTGAGAATCTTGGCTGTTTCTTCATTTTGAAGCTTTCTTTTCCTCCTCGTCTGCTGCTCCCATTACCACCTGAGACCCACCTTGGTTTCTTCTAGGATGTTCAGGGGGCAGGCCGGGTGAAGATTGCTGGAGGTCACATATGGGTGGAAGGTGGAGCTGCCACTAGTGTTTGGCTGCCTGGAGCTGTGCTGGGCACTGACCACTGAACAGTCCTCCCCGACTCATCTCCCCCCACCGGGAAGACACTAAGCCGACCTGGCCTTTCAACCCACATCTGATCTAACTGGTGGAATCTACAAATGGCGCATGTCCAGTGTTCTTGGAGGGGACTTTTCACCTGGAACAGGGAAAGGTGGAAGTTCTGGGGGCTCCATTGGAAAGAATGGGTTTGTGTTGTCTGGGTGATGAGTAGATTTGGGAACCCAGGTAATGACTATGGAAGAAAGGGAAGTTTAGATGCCTGAAAGCCCAGCCAGGGTGGCAACAGAGCCAACTTAAGGATTTCTCCTCTGTGCAAGCAGGGAGAAGGAGGAAGCCTGCTGAGAAACTCCCTGATCGTTGGAATCATTAGATCATTGCCATCACAGGATGGGAAAACCTTATGCTAGGTTTCTTGAACCATGGCTTCATTCATGGACCATCGATTACTAGGGATGTCATGGGGTAAACTCACACCAATAGTTTTTGTGGAACGTTATTTTTCTCTTTTCTTAGAATTTTATGACCCTTTTCTCCCAAATGAGCTATGCGTGGACCTTAATGTTTAGGAATAGTTTGCGAGATGCTGATGTATCCTACCCTTCCTGCCGAACCAGCCTAAATCCTAATGTTTATCGATAAATGACTTTGAAATTATACCCTCGCCATTCTTTTAAAACTAATTTGTGATGCACTGAAGTTGGGATTAAATAAATAAATAAAATCATATTTTTTTGGTTATATCAGTATTAACATTTATTTTCCACTATAAAAAGAGTCTTTATTAGATACCAAAGTTTTAATGCCTGCTGGCATGTGTATATATATATGTGTGTGTGTATGTGTGTGTGTGTGTGTGTGTGTATATATATATGTATATATATATAAATCATCCATCCATAAGGATAATATGGTTCCTGCAGATAAAAATAAAAAGGCTCCTGGAAATTTTGGGAACGCATTCAATAACTCCAGGTTTCATGCTCTTTATATACACACATATGCATAAACCTACCAGCAGGCGTTCATCTATATCCTGGGTTGACATGGGCCTTCTGAGAGGGACTACTTTCTGTCTCCTTCCGGCCAGATAATTAAACAGATGATTCAAATATTTGGATTACAAGAACAAAATAGAAATTTATCTCTTGCTTATACATACGTTTCCACATAGCCAGGACATACTCTTTAGGCACATTATGTGTTGGTAGTTCAGAGCCATTGGAAAGCCGATTTGTAGCAGTTTTGCTGCTTCCACAAATTTACGGGCATAAGCTCGTGATTTAATTTTGATTTCCATGGTCTTTTCCATGGGTAGGCATATTCCTTGGCCCTAGGAACAAGTTTTGACCTTTTCATTTCTTTTATTCACTTTGACGTTAATTTTTCTTCTTTACCCTTAACCGGTTTTCTTTGTATTTAGTGAACAATACAGAGGCCCTGGGGCCCAGAATAAACCCATAAAGTGCCTATGAATTTTTCACCAAGGACCGCAGCCCTACATGATTAAAAGCTTTAAATTCCCAAAGAGCAACATGATTAATCCAGTGCCACAGTGCTGAGTGGCTTCACACTGGCTTCATTTGTTGGTATTGTTATTTTCCTTGGCTCTATTGGATTTGTTGGAATAAAGATTTTAGTTTATGCAGTTACTGTGGACCTCTCTCTGCAACTGCAAAAATGTCTTAACTATTTCAAACATTTTTTTTTTAAAGTACTCACATCCAACTTTAGGGGGAAAGGAACACAAAGTGTAAGTTATGCATACAGAGATCGATCCCCTCAACCACACATGTGGGGCAGCTCCCATGAAGGTGACACTAGAATCCTCATCAGTATCTTGTGTTTAGCAGAACTGCAGGCTAGTGTTCAGATGGTTTTCCATACTGGTTTGTTTTCTCTCCAGCTCTCTTCAAAGATCTCTAGGATCCCAAATGTTTCCTTGATAGCCCATCCCCATGTTAAAATTAAAAAGGACCTGCAGCAATTTCCAGCCAAACTCTATTTCCATAGTTTCTCTTTTGCTCATTCTTTGGTCAACACAGAGAAAATCCACTTTGTATCTTCTTTGTAGTAATGGCGTCAGATACCCAAACCCTGCTCTGAGGGTAGTTTTTTAGCTTCACTCTTCCAGGTTAAATCACCTCTCTTATCATGAATCTTTCATCACGGAGCTTGTTTTAGATCATATTGTGTTTGTATTTCTAGACTCATTTGTAAAAAACTTGAGCCCCAAACTTGTTGCAAGAAAGAGTGTGATGATGACTATTGAAAATGGGTCATGGTTCCACTTCCTGCCTTATCTCCTTCTCAAGAGATAATTGCTGTTGTTACCGTCATTACACCAGCCTGTCTACCCTTTTGAGTTGCTGAAAAGTCATCTTCAGCTTGCGATCAGCTAGGACCACCATATCTGTGTGTTTGCCTACCTCTCTTTTACCCAGATTTTGAGTGGATGTTTAAATTTTTGACTCTAAGGATATGAATATGCACTTGTCTTCAATGAGTTTTCAAGCTTAACCTAATTTATTTTAAGAGTTCAAAGTTCTTTTGAGATGAGCTCCAGGAGTCTAAATAAATATGCTTCCAAAGTCAACATTGCTTTCAAAATGTCACTTCTAACAAAATGGATTTCTTTTATTCCAATAGGTTAACTAGAGGTAGTAAATGAAAGATGACATGGTGAAGAATTATCTGTGCTCTAATTCCATAACACGTTGCTACTGCAAAGTTGGAAATGTAATAATATTTTTGCCGAGTGCTGTGATCCATATCTGAGGGAAAGGACAGTAGTCCAGGGCCAGGCATACGAGTCTCTGATATCACTGATGAATAATTTCAAACATAAAGTCAGCATTACTGATACTTTTCTATGTTAGCCAATGGGCACTTTATCATCACCTCACCATGTAATTTCCTGCATACACAAATGACAATACATGAGAAATTATGAACTTGAGGTATTTTTTCCTGTCTGTTTCCCCTTGGTTCAACTGCTGACATCGACATTTTGGTGGTCAGTTATCAGATGAGTTGGAGAGCTTTCATAGCCAAAATCAGTGTCACAGGACTCTGAGAATGCCCCAATTTAAAGAGTTATGAGTGGGTTCCTGAAGATGACTTCTTTCTACCAGTGAAAGAATAGCCTAGATTTTTCTTATGTTTTCATTTTTCTGGGGAAGCCGGAAAGTGTGGTAATTTACAACACTCTTCCCCTAAATATGAACGTATGGCTGTTTGCTGTCGAACAACCAGAGAGAAATCACCAAAGATTAATAAACGGTGTTCAATTTCACGATTGTTGTTCTTGGGCAAGTTCTTCCTTGCTGGGTTTTCAGTGCACACAGCAGCTGCGAGCTTAAAATGAAAGGTTTTTCAAGTTCACCTCTTACCCCTGTAATATTTCAGCTAAGCCTGCCTGAGGACTTCCTTGCTTGCTTTCTTTGATGGAAATAATAAACTATGATGAGTTTGCAATAACAGCTTTTGTTCCCACCACCGTCTTATTTCCAAGAAGTGGAACAATAGCTCCTTATCTTGCCGAGAATGAGACCCTCCAAAACAACAGTGTTTCAGACTGAGAAGGTGGAACGGGGCTTTCTTCACACAAAGTGCCACAAGGGTCATGGAAAGACATCTTGACGTTGAGTTGCCATGGATACATTAGGATGTTGTAGTGACATTCTCTCTCTCTCAGCAAGTGGTTAATGCACTCTTCAATTAACACAACCGAAAGCAAGGCTACTGTGTCAAAAGACCGTCTGTGGTTCCTGAGTTCCCTTCACCCATTTAGCCCCTGACCAGTGCTGGTTTGGTTCGAAAGAATATAAATTAATTTTTTGCCACTTTTTGACCTATTTTTTTTTCACTTTTTACTTATTCTCATCGATTTAGGATTCAAATATCCCTCAAAGAGAGACACTACTTGTTCAAAAGACCAGGTTGATGGAGGATGGGTCAGTTTTTAGTGTGAAATGACCATGGAGACACAAAAATTTCCTTCTGATGCCAAGCTTTGTCCTTCCCTATACTCCTGCCAAGCCTATGATATTAAGTGATGCCCAAAGCATCTGAGTGAGCACCTAGCACTCAGAGCCAGGTCAGTGCTGCAAGGTCTCTGAGAGCAGCCACACCAACCCTAAAATGCCAGGTTGTAGGGTAGATGTTCAGAGGTGGCAGCCACTGTTCGCTTCTGACTCCTTGAGGAGTCATGGAAGTTTTCTAAGCCTGGGCAGATAGCCTTCATCTAGAGTCATCCGATCTGGGCCACAGAGGTGAGCCTTTGGAGTCATGTCGGAGTGCATGTCTTTGTATGGGATGTCCCATCCTAAACACATCACAGGGAGATTGTGGCATGGAGAGAACTGATGTATTCTAGTGACTGACCTGGTAGAGTGGATGCTCTTGGTGTCCCCTCCACCAGGCTGCTGTGAGTGAGTGCTGGCTGTTCACCGCTCATAGCAGCTCTCTCCTCCTCCACTGAATTGCTTTTGGCCCCGACAGGAGCCACCACAACCAAGAGATGCCTATGAGGCAAACTCCACCCAATGAAGGGGGAGTCTCTAGCTAAGAGCTGGTTGAAATGTGGATACAAAGGCCCAGCTCTCCTACTTTAGGATGAGATGCTCCAGAGCTTTCTGTGGGATAAGGTAGAGGCTGGGCTTTTTATTGTTTAGAGTTAACATAATATATTTATTATAGGTGCCATTCATGCATATCACTTCTGGCAGCAACAATCCTAATGAACTTTGGACTATTTCTTTACAGCACCAAACCGTTACAAAGCATGGATGCCATTCATCACAGAGGCAGAGCAGGAAATCATGTAATCACAAAACTACAGAAACATGAAAACACTGACTGCCCAATGGCAGTACAGAGAGCAGGCGGGGCTGGAACCACCTCTTCCCTTGGCTTCTTCTTTGCTCCCCTGCTTCCCTCACTCCCCACCACATTTCTCCCACAAGCACTGGCTCAACAGATCACGGCCACAGGGATCCCTGTCAGCCTCTACCACAAGAGAACATGACCCAAGACATGTGGTAGCTCAGTCTGCTATTGTAAGGCACTAACGCTCATAGGACAATCATGATGATTTATGTTTCTTGAACACTCAACTATTTAGATGTCTATAATCTGTCTAGTAAAAGACAGATATATGTTTACAATGTGAACCAGTGGTTCCATTTCTACGTATTCATCCAAAAGAAAGAAAAACACATATCCACAAAAAGCTTAGGACAAGAACATTCTTAGCAGATTTAGTCATAAAAGCTAAAACCTGAAAACAATCCAGATGCCCATTAATAGAACAGTAGACATGGAAACTAGAGTGTGTTCCTAAATTGAAATCCAACTCAGCAATAAAGAATATGAATTACTGGTACGTGCAAAACAACATAGGTGAATCTCAAAATTACTACACTCTGCATGAAAGAAAGTCTCCACTGTATGATTCAATTTAAGTGAGAGTCTAGTGTAGACAAAACTATTCCAGAGGGATAGAAGTCAGAGCAGGGATGGCTTTGGAGGAGGACATGGGAGGGATGGACCAGGGGCAGGAGGGAATTTCTGGGCTGACAGAAATGTTCTGCCTTCATTCGCAATCATCAAACTGAATACACTGAAGATGTGAACAGTGCACTGTATGTAAATTAAACCTCAATTAAAAAAAAAAAAGATGTGAAAAACACATCTTTTTTCTGAATTTTGTTTATTTTGATCATAAACTTGTGTTGAACAGGGCCTAAGACAAAGTCAGCTCAGAGATGGACCAAGGTAATTGCTTGCAATATTTTATCATCTCTATGTGTTTGTTCTACAGAGTGCTGCATGTGGGTTCAATGTACTTTAGGTTTATTTTGGATTGCGAGAGAGAGCAGAGAGAGAAGAAGAGAGAAAGAGAGAGAGAGCTGATTCACTAGATTGCTTTTTTAAAAGGAACGTGACATAGGTCATGTTCTTTGATGATGCCTTACTTGCAAATCTATAAAAAGTTCCATCATTCATTCATTTTCTTCTATCAAACATTTGTAGTTTACCGCATTGCAGGTACTGAGTGAGATGCTAGGAATATAAAGGAAAATGAGACATTTTCTCAGTCTCAAGGAACATATTAGAGGAACTGATTGTAGCTGTTATGGTTACGGAAGCCTGGATGGACAGTGGTGGAAGTAAAGACTAGACTGGGCACAGCAGATGCTGAATGGAGGTGGATGGGGAAATCCATCTGGGGTACCAAGAAAAGCTTCCTAAATGAGGTGATGCCTGAAGTAAGACACCTATGTCTTTAGTGTGTCTTACACACAGGAGACAGTGTGGTCCTGCAGTATGAGGACAAGAGACAGCACTAGGAGCCTGGGTTTTACACCAACACACTCTATCACTCTGGGCAATTTTCTTACCCTTCTAGAGCCTCCACCTCATTGTTTTTAATTTAGGAGAATAACCCTTACCTTGCAGTGTTACCAGAATACATACGTCGCTAAATGTGACAACCCTCTGGGAAAGGTGATATATTTAAGTCATCCATGAACACCATGCTTTATCAGATTAGCAACCTGGTCTTAGAGTAAACAAAGATTACTAGTGAAATTTAATTTTGTGGCTCAAAGATCAAATTCACTTCCTTGTCTTTTCTAGCTTCGAGAGGCTGCCTACACTCCTTGGCTCATAGCCCCTTCCTCCATCTTCAAAACCCACACTACAGCATCTTTAAATCTCTCAGTCTCTGGTTTCTGCTTCCAGTGTCACATCTCCTACTTTCTGTGTCTGTCATCACATTGCGTCTCTCCCTCTGACCCCCCTGCTTCCCTCTTATAAGGATCCTGGGATAACACTGAGAACATTAAGACCATCCAGGAAAATCTCCCCATCTTGAGATCCTTAACTTCATCATCCCTGCAAAGCTCCCTTGAATGTGTGAAGTAATATATTCCAGGTTTTAGGAAGTTGCCTGTGGGTTTCTTTGGGGAAAGGCATTATTCCACCTACCACAGATGATATGTGAGCTAACCTGAGACCATTCTGGTGAATTTGAGTGTAGCTGAAAGGCAAGGTTGGTGGGACTGAGTGGACGAGAGGCTGGTTGGAACAGGGAGAAGGCTTGCACGGCAGTGAGACAGATCTGGAACTGAAGGCACTGAGGAAGCCTCATGCACTCAGAAACTTAGTTCTGTGCTTAGTGGAGGGGGAGGCTTATGGGTTAGGAACCAGAGGTGAAGCTGTAACCTTGAAGTCACTGCAAGGGTCCCAGTGAGGTATGAACTAGGAAGTTCACCAGTCTCTTAATCTTGCCAAGATAGATTCCATCGTTCATCACCGTAATGAGAAAGGAGACTTGGATAGAAGATGAAGAAAGGAAGAGGGGAAGCATGGATTCCTTACTTTAAGAGTTTTGACAGACCAGGTAATCGCAAAAGGAAAATTACTTTCATGGGACTTATTTGTAATTACCCACTTTGAAGTTCCTTTAAATATTGCAACATGGAGGGCATTTTAGACTTGGAAACATCAATACTTTATTAGAGAGCAAACAATGTACTATCTGGGCTGGTTGGGGGAAGATTCCCTCATTATGAAAACAGTGGCAGGTTCTTTGTAAACAGGCCACGATCTCCTTCAAATGCTCCCATTTTCTCCATGAATTGAGGGATTAGTTGGGCCAAGAAGATCTTCAAGAACAAAAATCCTTATTATCAAATAAGATGAATAAATTCACCTGAAGTCACTTTTTGTTCAATAAAAATAATTTGAACAGCATTTTTAGACAAGAGATCAAGTAACTTACGCTTGCTTTTTCTAATAATCGGAAGACAATTTTAAAGCATTATTCTGGTGAACGTTCATTACTTTAAGCACCTCAAGCAGTACTGCAGGTTGAATTATGACCCAGCATCACCTGTAGGTGCCACAGCTGCAGATGCTCCTCAAAACTCAGAAAATCCTCCCTCTTCTCCCTTGAAGGTCCTACAATTCTCAAAAAGACCTTGGCATTTTCTCTGTATTATCTAGGCAAGTTGTACAAAGTCCTAGAACATGACACAACCTGGATAATAACGATCTAGATGTTGTGAAGATCAAATTCTATCAGGCCAGTGAAAATGTTAAACACTTGACTTGAAAAAGATGCAAAAAGAAACTGTATGGAAGATACTCATATTCAGAAGCCGTAACGACAGAGGACATATTTTGTAAGGTCAAACTTTCTGAATTTGTCTTTCTCTATGCATAAAATTTGAGAAAAATATGCAGAAAGATAGGTCTAAAATACTTCAATGATAAAAATATTTATAAAAATTGGCCAGGAGGCCAAAATTTTGGTTTCCTACTGGATGGATGCAAGAAGTGGCTGAAGAGTCTGTAGGAGATCCGGTCCTAGATCCAAAATGTCCAGATTTAGATTGATTTTCTTAACAAAAACAAAGCATATTCATGAAATAGCTTAAAAATGTACTTATAAAAATGCCATTATTATCTTGGATTCCAGATTTGAAATGTAAGATAATTTCAAAGTGTGGAGATATGGTGAAAAGATAAATGATTAAGTGACTGACAATCTATAAGGGAACATGTATTTCAACCCTTTTAAGGCTCTAAGAAGCAGAAGATTGTGATAAGTTAATGAGCAAAAATAGTCCACAACGATCCCAGTGGTCCATAAGTTAACTATGTAGCAGGATTTTTTTAAAGTCCCAATATTAGGACTTTAGAAAAGACATTGAAACAGGAATTTTTAAGTAATCATTCTCCTCAGGAGAATGGTGATAATAATTTAGTCTTGACATTTTATGGAGCAAACATAGGAATATATTGCTAATTTCCTCCAAGTGCTGGATGTCAAGGTTGCAAAACCAAAAATCATAGATTTAACTTCTCTATGATTTTACAATTAAGTGTAAACCTGATGGGCAAAGTGCACGCTAAAACAATTTAGCCTGTCCTTCTGGATGAATGTGCTTACTAGTAATTATCAGTATTTTTGTTATGAACACAATAGTGTAAATCAACTATGTTTCAACAGAATATACTTTTGCTACAAAATTGCTCAAAAAAAGACATTAAGGATATTCTTATGAATATTTTGTATCACGTTCTACTTTTCCTCTCCTCTTGCCCTTCCTTTATTATTTATGTATTTATGTCCTTAATATAAATGTAGGATTGTTTGGCATATATTAAAACTTTATATAACTGGAATCATGCGACATGAATCCTTCTGTTTTTCTTACTTAACATTAGGTTTTGGGAATGAAACATGTTGATAATTTCATATTTTCCTTTGTAATTAAAAATCACTTTATTGAGATACAGTTAACATATCATACAATTCACTCATTTAAAGTATGTAATTATCCTCTTTATTTTAATTAATTAATTATTTTGGATTCCACATATAAGTGATATCATATGGTATATTTCTTTCTCTTTCTGGCTTACTTCACTCAGAATGACAATCGCCATGTCCACCCATGTTGCTGCAAATGGCATTATTTTATTCTTTTTTATTGTTGAGTATTATGCTGTATACCAGAAATTGACACACTGCAACTGACTATACTTCAATTAAAAAAATATAAAGTCTACAATTGCATTTTTGTAGCATAGTCACAGGGTTGTGCAACTGTCACCACAGTCTAATTTTAGAACATTTTCATTACTCCCCTGAAAGAAACCTGTACTCATTAGCAATCATTCCTTCTTCCCACCAAGCCATAGAAAACCACAAGCCTAATTTTTGTCTCTATAGATTTACCTATTCTGGACATTTCGAATAAATGGACTTATACATTATTTGGCATTTCCTGTCTGGCTCCTTTCATTCAACATTGTCAAGTTTCATCCAAGCTGTAGCCTGAATCAGTACTTCATTCCTTGTTATGCCTGAATAATAATCTATTGTATGGAACAGACCACATTTTATTCATCCACTTATCCATTGACGGACATTTGGATGGCTTCCACTTTTTGGCTATCATGAATAATGCTGCTGCTATGAGCATTCATGTATAAGCTATTTGTGTGGATGTATGCTTTCATTTCTCTTGGGTATACACCCAGGAGTAGAATTGCTGGGTCAGATGGTAACTCTACATTAAATATTTTGAGGAACTCCCAGACTGTTTTCCAGAGGCTGCACCATTTGATGTTCCTATCAACAGTGTATGAGGATTTCCATTTCTCTACATCCTTGCCAACATTTATTATTTTCTGTCTTTCTGATTATAAGCAGTCCCAAAGAGTATGAAGTAGTAACTTGAGGGGGGAGGTATTTCATTCTTAAATGCTGTATAGTATTCCATTTTGCTCAAAAATTCATTCTCCTGTTAATGAATACTTAGGTTGTTTCTCTTTTTTTTTTCTTCTGATAAATAATGCTGTAGGTATATTTTTACATGGGCCTCTTTGTGTACCTTTAGGAATACTTTCAGGATTGGAATTTCTGGGTCACAGAGTATACATAGCTTCCACTTTATGAAAAACTACAGTAATTATTTTTCAACTAAGAGTGAGCAAAATGAGTAGATTTACCACTCTGAAAGTAAGGTGGAGCGCAGAAGTCTAAATGTACTCCATGAAAATAATTCTAATTCTCTTACAGAAATGCCTGGCTCTTTGCATGCTATTTCTGCACCAGTGGATGCTTTGAACATTCACAATGCTTTCAACGGAGGGCTTTTTGTTTTGCTTTGTTTGTTTGTTATATTTCTGTTTTCAATTTCCTTTTATGGCCTCAAATTGAGGCTTTAATAAAATACTACTAAGGGACAAGGCTGTACTTTGCATTGTTCTTTATTGTTCCTTGGATTCGGGGAGAACATTTGCTGAGCATTAAACAGCCTGAAAGTTTTCAGCAGATTGCAATGCAGTTGGAGTTCTTGGAGCTAAGCCCATGTCTATCCATACAGAATGAGCAGATGATAGCAGGGTGGATATCTTTGTTGAGCTGTCTCAGGAATTGATCTAAATGGCCACTTAAATCATTCCCCCGCAGAGATGGATGGGGAGGTGGTGGAAGTGAGCAGATGGACTCCACAGTCCCGGGAGATCTGAAAGCAGACATTCAGGTGTCAGAAGATCTCGGAAAGCAAGTGGGCATGATCACAGCTTTGGGGTTTATCTACCTTGCATGCTGGGGCTTTTACAGTGCTGGTAGGTGCGTGGTCAGGACCTGGTGTTTGGGGAACTCTGGAGACACCTGGGGTTATGGAAATCTGCCTGCTTTTTCTGGAAGCCTGTGTGTCATCACACCTCTAGTTAAACTTAGAATCCTCTCTGCAAGTCTATTATTACACAGAGGTGATGTTTGAGAATTTAAATTGTGTCTAAGACAAGCCGTGTGGTTTCTGGCGATCTAGCCTTCTCTATAGGAAATCTGTATATGAAACATATAAACATGCAAAATAATCTTGGGGATGGTCCAGCTCTTTTTTTTTTTCAGAGACAATAGTTGATCATCTGACCTGAGTCAATATAAAAGAGAAGACTGGAAAAAAAAGAGAGAGAGAGAGAGAGAGAAGACACATTCTGCCATCTGCTTATAACAATTGCCAAACTTCCCAATAGAAAAATGGATCTGCTTTGTTTGATTCTAAGATTGTGAAGGCAAGTGTATTCAGAATGTGTAGTTACTTTTCATTTATGAGCTCCTTTAGAAAACAAAAGCCTCCCCATTCTTGCCTTTGAAGCATGTGTAAGTGTGTGGAGGATTATCTGTGAAGAGCCATGCTTCTGCCAGAGTGAAAACATCAGAGGATAATGGTTTCTTTCGACATAGTGCCTCTTTCAAAGAGGAGTAGATGGGAAATTAGTCTTAGCTTACCAGCTAAAAATCCAGGGTTGAAATCTCAAGCCTTGAGAAGTCCCAGTATATCATGAGACAAGACAAAGGACATGGAGCTTTTCAATCCCAGGGCTCTTGGGGGAGAGAAGAGGACAATGGGAAAGAGCGCAGCCTGAGGGCAGCCCATCTCCCCTCCTTATTTCCGTCACTGAATCAAAGCGGAAAGCAGTTACAGTAATAGTTTTGAGGCCATCAAATTTCAAGTATGATTTTGTTCTCATAATTTGGGATAAATAATCATGACATTTAAAAACACTTTCCTCCAGGCTGCTGGGTATCATAGTCAGTCACCTTGGATATTAAGAAACAAATGATAAAACCATAAAATCACTTTCAATAGGGCAGTAAGAGGAAATATAAGGCACATCCGACCCATTTAAGTTACAGGACGTTACTTCCAGAACTCTGTCTACCATGACCTCCAGTAGACAGACCAGCATGGTCAACGCTGGGTTGTGTGTTCCTTGTCACAGCTATTCTTTAGCTTTGACTTTTGGGGAAATGGTCTACTTTTTCCCCACTCCAACTCTCCTCACCCAGCTTCAGGAAACTAGAAAGCTAGTCCATTTATTCAATTAATACAGATGGAAGAGAGTTTATAAGAGACCAGATGCTGAGTGGAATGAGGAAATGCAACAAGATGCAGAAGGGGCGATTCCTACATCCAAGGACTTTACCATTCCATAAAAAAAGGACAGATGTAAAAGGATGTAACAAGGACAATAAAGTGCTCCAAGGAGCTACGAAACATGAATACACAAGGAGAACAGTGATCTTCTGGGTTGCTAGATTGGATGCTGGGTGTGGCTGCAGAAGGGACCAGAACCCCCACAGTCAGACACTCTATAAAGACCTATCAGGTGCCTACTACAGTGCCAGGTCCCTGTTTAGGTGCTGATGATAGATTTAGTAAAACTCAGCTCCAGCACGAAAGATGCTCATAATCTAGAGAAAAAGAGATGAACGAGTAACTCCCGAAATTCTTGTTTTGTAGCTGCTCAACACGGTCTCTCTCACCCCCACAATTTTAATGCCAAACATACCTCTTCCAGGAAGTCCTCCCTCTCATGCAGTTTGATAACTCCTTTACCTTGCATTACCTTTCTAGTTTTATTCATTCAACGTTAATTCAACAAATTATATTATTTGAGTTTCTACTATACACTAGATACGTTCTAGGTATATAGCAGTAAGGAATGTAAACTCAGGGAACTTACATTCTAGGGGAGAAAATAGGCAAAAAACCACAAATAAAGCCCTGGACCTTGGGGGACAGCAGTGTCTGGGCAGTGTTGGGGGGGGGGGTGCTTTCATTGCTTCTAGGTAGCTGGTGATGGATGAAAGACACACTTTCATATATCATTAGGCCAGTGAAGCTGTACATGCCTTGAGGGGCAAAGAAATTTTTACATGAGGCTTGGAGTTAATACATTTGGGTGTAAATCCTGGTCTGTCATTAATCTGTGACCCAGGGAAGCGAATTAAGCTGAGGATCAATTTCCTTGCCTCTAACAATGAATTTATAACAAACACTTCACCTCCTTCCCAGAGTGATGACAGGGATCCAGTTCAATGACATTCTAGTGCTTTTTGAACTGGTGTTCTAGATTGACGGGATCTTTTGGGACTAGTGCTTTAACTTCATGGTGAGAGATTTAAACCATTTTTTAAACTGAAGTATAGTCAGTTTACAATGTTGTGTCAATCTGGTGTACAGCACAATGCTTCAGTCATACATACACATACATATATTCCTTTTCATATTCTTTTTCATTATAAGGTACTACAAAATATTGAATATAGTTCCTGTGCTATAAAACAGAAACTTGTTGTTTATCTATTTTATATATAATATTATCTGCAAATCTTGAACTCTTAATTTATCCCTTCCCACTCCCTGGGAACCATGTTTGTTTTCTATGTCTATGAGTCTTTCTTTTTTGTAAATAAGTTCATTTGTGGATATTTTTTTTTCAGATTCCACATATAAGTGATATCATATGGTACTTTTCTTTCTCTTTTGGGCTGACTTCACTTAGAATGATGATCTCCAGGTCCATCCATATTGCTGTAAATGGTATTATTTTATTCTTTTTTATGGCTGAGTACTATTCCATTGTATATATACACAATAACTTCTTTATCCAGTCATCTGCTGATGGACATTTAGGTTGTTTCCATGTTCTGGCTATTGTAAATAGTGCTGCTGTGAACACTGGGGTGCATGTATCTTTCTGAATTAGAGTTCCCTCAAGATATATGCCCAGGCATGGGACTGCTGGATCATATGATAAGTCTATTGATTTAAACCATTTTAAAATAGAAGACAAGAAGGCTTACTGTGGAAGATAAAAAGTTCCTGTGAAGTCTTAAAGAAAAACAAGAGACTTAAAATATTTTACACTTGCCTCCCTTTGGGGGGCTGTATTCCCACACCCTTGAGACAGACGCCTGTTGTGTCAGGGGAAAAAGACTGGGAAGTGCGGTTGATGGCGGCACTGAGTAAAATGTAGAGTGCTGTCCAAATGGTGGTCTTAATGATCATTGATAGGTCATCTAACTCCTCACAAGCAAGAACTATACTTTGGTATAGAAAAAATGGCTTTGGAATTTGGTGGCTAAATCCTACCCACATTTATGTTTGCCTTTACAAATGGTTCTCAATTTGTGAAAGACACACAGAAGAGTTGAGATCCAATCAGAAAAAAAGCAGCTTCTAGGTAAAGGTGGTGAAAATGTGCCTACCCACACATGGGGTGGGGTTGAGAGGGGGTTCAAAGAACAGGGAACCTCAAAGACCAGGGTTAGTTAGCGAGAAGAGTGTCACAGCAGGTGACCCTCCAGCTAAGCCCAGAAAGAGGTTTTGGGTTTAGACTGGAGGATAAATGGGGCAGGGGAGTTGGCCATGATGGGAGGGGAGAGGCAAGCGATTGGGCTGTGAGATATGGAAGGAGGGGAGGGGAGGGTTGAATCCAAGAAGGAGGAGAGAGTCAGTCATGTCTCCATGACCCTATTTATAAAGTCACAGGGATATTAGATGGCAGGAAACATGATATATTCTTCCATTGATCATTGTTCTCCCCAGTGAGGAGGCTTGAAGGGACGTATAATGGCTGAGATGCGTCCAGCTGGTGGAAGGGCACAGCGCTCACCCTTCTGGGCTCTCCTCCTTCACTCTTAGCACAGAAAGAGCAGAGCTGACAAAACAAATGCACAGCAAATCTAATGTATTAGGGACAGGCTCTTGGCAAACATTCGCCAGGCAAGTTCCCCCTAACAATGGGGCACCTCCACAGCACCTGTTTCTAGTCAGAACATCCTGGTTCAATATTTTATCACAGCTTGTCATAAATATTCCATGAAACAAAAGTCAGGAAGTAAGACTGGATTTGGATCATTTTTCTAGTCTTGGAAGTCGGAGCAGTGATTTTAATTTTCAAAGCATCTAATCCATGTCTTAATTATGCATGAAGATGGATGTGACTGCTATAAGATTTAACACCCTCAAGTGTCTAGTGATGGAAAGAGACTTGGTTGAATAGTGTGGGAGCCAGGTGAGGGCCCCAGCAACCATGTGCAAGAAACCAAGTCATCTTTAGCAGGGTAACAAGTGACAGACCTATGTTTTATGGGAAGACTGTGGAATTTGCATCAATTCGATGTGGTGTTCATTTGCATGGATTCATTGATTTTCTTTTTCCCCAACAAACGTACTCTGCTTTTAATTGTGAGTGCTTACTGACTGGTCATTAGGAAAACAGTGAAGTAGATGAATTTTGGTTTTGGTGGTTTTCTACTTTTCTTTCTTTCGTCACTCAAGACCTCCACCTTTTGTGGTCCTTTATCTGTGGGTGCTCAGAACACTGAGGTGGCCTCAGATGCCCTGTCTTGTGGGGAAAAGTGAACTAACACAACCTTACTAAATTGTTAGCAATCTCATGTATTAATTCTTATGTGAGAACTTGCACATTCAAAGGAGAATAAGAGGTCAAGCTTCCAGGATCCTAAGCCAAGGAACTAGGATTGGAGCATCTGGAAAGATCTGAGTTCAGACACTCATCACATGAAGTGGACGAGGTCTAGGAGGCCAGGGTCCTGCTGTCGATCCCAGCCAGCAGAGGGCAAAGCCAGGACCAGGACTTGGTCACCCTACCCGGCACTCTCCTGGGAGCTCAGACTGGAGTTGCTTCAATCAGGGAAAGAAACTTTGCTTTCAGTCACTGATCTATTCAGAAAGAAATATATGGAATGCCTGTTCTTTGTCAGGAAATCCACAGAGAACAGAACACTCCAGAAACTTATCCACCATCAAGCAAATAATTTTTCTTTTTTTAAAAAAAATTTTTGGAGGACTTTAATACCTTTCATTTTACTAATATTAGTTTTTCTTACAGGTTATCACTCAATACTCTGTCCTTCCCCAATTAAAAAAACCTGAACATTAAAAATATATTAATATGTATCAGTGTAATTGATAGTAATTTATTAATTTTTAAAATTGACATATAGTTGATTTACAGTATTGTGTTAGTTTCAGGTGTCCAGAAAAGTGATCTGGTTACACATATATGTGGATATCTGTATTCTTTTTTTTTTTTTTTTCAATTTTTCCATTATAGTTTATTATAAGGTATTGAATATAGTTCCCTGTGCTATACAGGAGGTCCTTATTTTTTTTTAATCTCTTTTATGTATGATAGTGTGTATCTATTAATCGCATACTCCCAATTTATCCCCACCTTCCCCTTTGGTAACCGTAAGTCTGGTTTCTATGTCTGCGAGTCTGTTTCTGTTATGTAAATATGTTCTCTTGTACTATTTTTAGATTCCACATATTAGTGATATCATATAAGGAAGTCATTTCTTCATCACAATTGTGATGAGTGTAAATCATGAGTGGTGACCCTCTATTCCAAGGCAAGTGAATGGACCTTCTCCCTGAAACATCTATTCAGCAAGAGGGGATTCAACAGCATTCCAGAAGCAGGGCATGCCGCCAGCCAATAGCACCCCACATCCACGGAACAAGTGAGCGAGGAGGCATCCTACTGTCCCGGAAGAATCACTGCGCTTTCAAAAGAGGCCAATATCCCCGGGAGACGGTTCACAACCCTGGCGGGATTTTTTATTTTGGGTTTGTTTTCACAGCTGCTGCTGGAGGGGAGTTCTCTCCTAGGACGTGGGCTAAATTGACCAAACAGTGCCCTGATGCACAACTGTCCCACTTCATTCCCTTGTCACTAGGATTTTTGAAATGATGTGAAAAAGTTGAATTCTGTCTGACATATTCGTAATCATGGCTGATTTGCTGACATTCTCCTAGTTGTCCGAGGGCTAACGGTGAGACTTTCTAAAACGCGTTCTTCAAAAGAGCCCTCAGAGTGAGAGGGGGTGGGGCCACCAAGGGGAAACCTCTGGAAGCTTATGGAGCTGAAAAAGGGCTTTCGTTTGATTTTTGAGACAAACCATCTTGGAAAAAGAAATCCACGAACATGTCTCCAAGCCCAGACGGCCTCCTGCTTCCCCCACCTCGCTCAGATTGGTCCCGCCTCCTGCAAAGCCATGGGACAGAGGAAGATGAGTTGGTCAGCCCGCCTTTGTGAAAGTGAATGTGGAGATGCAGTGCGTGGTTCCCTGCGACCGGCTGCTGGCTTCACCCCGTGGTCAACACTGACTCCGTAAGAATAAAGCTGACACTGCGGTGTCTCAGAGCAGAAGCTCTGAAGTACACACACACACACACACACACACACACACACACACACACTCACACACACACACACAATGTCGTCTCCTAATTGAATCTAAAATGTAAGTGCTTTGCTGTTTAAAAGGACCTTGCTATCTTGATAAGAAAAACTAATGAGATGCCCTTTCCAGAGCTGGTCACACAATAGCCCTAGTGACAAGGACCCCTATCAAGAAATAAAGCAGAAGATAAATGAGATTTTTCTAATATCCATTTCACCCATTGTTCACAAGTGTCAGGCAGCACAGATGCTATTTATCCTGGGGTTGTAGAGAGGACACGTGATTTTGTAAAGAAAGCCAAAATCGCACCATCCTGTTTTCAGCCATAGGTAAACCTCTTTTGTTACCTGGTAGGAAACAAAGTGAGGCCTGGGCTTGAGGCGCAGGGAGGTGAGGGTGTCTGTAATCTTGCATTTTTACCTGTAGGCTAAGACAGTGTCCACACTGTCTTTTGGAAGACACAGAAGAGAGATTATTTCTGACAATGGACTATATGAGTTTACCCATCAAATTGTAACTGTGTCAAATGTTCAAAATGCAAATGGAAACCTAATTGCCACTTAAGACTGAAGCAATTTAGAATTTGCACAGGCGACATAAAGACAAAGTCAAAGACTAGTATTCAATTTCAGGTCTAGGAGAAGGTTGGATAGTTTTATAGGAAAACACTGGTGTTCATCTTTCTAAAAGAAGGGACTCCACAGATATCTTGTTGTTCCCTAAGATCCATGATTTTAAAAAGAGAGCATTAAATAAAGGGGTCATGTATAAAGCAAGAAAATATTTTAAAAACTCGTTGGTCCAATGTTCAGAAATTTACATTCACAAGGGTTACATAATCATCAGAAATCTGACTGTGCCAAGGGCTCAACTCAAGTGAGATGTTGAAATGTACTTCTTTCCTCTGCTTACCCGGCTCAGCACTGCAGGGAGTGTAGCCTTGTGATGGTTAAAACATTTTCTAATATTTTGCATTTCAAGAGAACTTTCTTATCTGCAGAACTCAAAGGGCTGAGCCAGCTCGAGTTCTCACAACAACGGCTGTTTACCGGGGATGGAGATGAGGAATGTCCTTGTTCTCTGAGGCTGGCTGAGAGGCAGTCCATGTGGAGTGACAGCATCCAGATCAGATGGCCTGCCAGGCCTGGGGACCACAACCCCCACCCCTGCCACTGGCTTCCTGTTGAACCCACGACGGGGCAGGGCTCCACCTGCGCCCCTGCTGTCTACGGACTCATTGGGAAAAAGAATGATTCATTCACTCTTCTGGGAACTTTACTCTTCCATTTGCTATTTCTAAAGAAAGGATGCATTTTTAAGATAAGTATTTCCTCTCCAAAATTCTGATCTATTTTCACAGTATTCCTGCCCTGTAACATAGTAGAGAAAAGCAGGTGGGGGCAGGGATGAGGCAACACTGCTATCTTCTAACAGATTTTCTTTTTCAAAAGAGCTAAAGTACAGGCACAAAGGATTCATTTGCATTTCAATAAACATTTTCTCTCCCGGGTTGTTTCCTTTTTCCTATTGCTCCTTGCTAGAAAGACATCCTTGGTCTGGCTGTGACATCATTATTTGATGAAGGCAACCATGGAACACTCTGCCTGTTAGGGAATATGAATTTTAAGGTAATCTGAGTTGGGCTTTGGGGCTCTGTGGGAGAAATGAGCCCGAGTAGGGTGGCTGGTGTGAACTGAAGTCCCTTTTGCTCTACCACTGTGGTGACAAGATCCTGGGCAATGACTGTGTGAGACAGAGAACAACTTGGCTCTGATCATAAATAGAAAGACCAGCAACCCTGGGACTCTTACAAATCTCCTCACCGAGGCAAAAAAGGGAATGATCCCTTTCTGCTCCTCAGCCTGCGTGCAGCTGACTTCCTGGTTTCTTTTTCATTCCAGGAGGCTCTTGATTGACCACCGAATAAATGAATGACTCAATCATTTACTGACCATGTACTGCCAGGTCTTTACAAGGCACTCAGAATCAGAAATAAAAGCAGTGTCCTTCCTCTCAAGGGATTTATGATCTAGGTTGAAAGCTTATTAAAATAAACAGCCTGAAAAATGACATGACAATAGAGAACACAGGATGCTTGGGGAGAACAAGGTAAGAAGCCTACGTAATACAGCCCGGGGGTCACCCAGCTGAGCCTTGATATTTACTTTAGCCCATTTTTATCTAAAAATGATAATGTGGCTTGGGGTGAGGGATGTCACAGAGCAAACTTAGATAATGCAAAATATGTTTTAAAAATTCTTTAGCATTATACCCATTGGGAGAAGTGAAAGCATACTTAGTATATTCTAGACACTGTGCTGCATATAGACGCATATTTTGAAGCTGACTTCCTAGGAATAATAAAACAAAGTACTATATTGTTTCCATTTTACAGATGAAGACACTGAGGCTAAGGGACCTGCCTAAAGTCATACTAGGAAGTGGAGTTATACAATGTAAACCTTGGTCTCTCTGAACATAAATCTGTACTTTTCCCCCACTACTCCATGCTTCCTTTCAAATACAAATATTTCTTAGTGGTGTTGATGAGCTCAGGCTATGGGAAGCTGGTGAAATTTTATGATTATCCAGAACATCCAGTAAGCTATTACTATGATTGATATACCACACTTTATCCACAGCATAGTTCATACTCTATTTAGAGATTTTTAAGCTCTTCCTTAAAGAGAGTATATCCTATTCCTGTAATTGACTTCTAGCCAGTTGGAATCTCTGCTGCTCAAAGCCGAGTAGATGGGACTGGGTGGTGGGCAAAGTGTGGAGGAAAACAAAGATGGCCACTCGGTGGGGTATTGATTGCTGAACCCGGTCAATATTCTCATGTAATGACTAGTAAAGGTAAAAGGAAAATGAGGTCAAGGATTCTGAGATATGCTACGTCAATTATTTTTTCTTTTCTCTTTCTTTCCTTCTTTCTTTCTTTCTTCTTTTCTCTCTCTTGTTCTTTCTTTCTTCTTACTCTCTTTCCTTCTTCTTTCTCTCTTTCCTTCCTTCCTCCCTTCCTTCTTTCCTTTTTTCCTTCCTCCATCCCTTCTTCTCCCATTTCCTTCTTTTTTTCCTTTCATTTTCGCAAAATAATACAAGAGTGATAGTAAGATCCTCTGATTTATCTGCCAAATTCATTCTGCAAATACTTACTGAGTGCCTACCATGCTGGTTTTAGAAATTCAGAGACACAAGAAATGATTTCTGTCCCCAAGAAACTCACAAGACTACTGAGTAAGACCACTGTGTAAACGGGCCATTACAGAATCATGCAATCCCTGCCATGACTGAGGAAGAGATTTCTAGAAAAGTGCAGAGGAGAGACCTAAGTCCCTGTTGATTTTTGGTACAGGGGAAGGTGGTAATCGGAGAAGGCTTACAAGGACCTGACAATTGGAGAAGTCTTAGCGCCTGAGGAAGAGATTTGGGTAAAGAAGTGGGTAGGACGTTGGAGAAGGCATTCTGGGCATAGGGAACAACAATGTGGACAGAGGCAGCTAGACGAGAAAGAGAACTATATCTTCACAGAACTGCAAAAGTGATTGAAGCCAAGTATCCAATGAACACCTGATATTGTCAAAACATCGTTAGGGGCAAAAAGATACAAAGGTATTACGAGGTCTTCATTCTCAGCATGTTTAATATGTCATTGGAGAGAAAGACATAAAAGTAATGGCATAAATAAAATAAATAAAGTCATAATGAAAATAGCATGAAACAGGGGTGGAAACAGCAGACTGAATGCAGAAGAAGGGGCAATTAATTATGAGATAAGGAAAGGCTTTTTGGAGGAGATGACATTTAAATAAAATGGGCTTCACTAACGAGAGAGCTTCTGTAAACAGACAAAAAGGAGGAAGAAGTCATCACAGGTAGCAAGAAGAGCTGCAAAGACAGAAGGTGTGACCCGTCCCATGTGGGCTGTCCCTCGGGGCTGGAGCATGGCATAGCATTCCAGGAGGAGGAAGAAGGGATGGCCATGTTAATTCCATCTCCTCCCACAGGTTCCTGTTCATTGATTGCCTCTAGTGAATCTTGTTTGCTCAGTCTAGGCAACAGGCATGTCCTCACACTAAGAAATTAACTCCTGGAAAGTTAGTTGCCCAAATAAATAGATTTATTTTAAAATTGGGTACTTATCTGCCCCCAAAAGAAACTCTACTCACAAATAACATTATGGCACGTTAACTAGGGACTGTCCAGGTGTTTTTCATCATTTCAATAATGTCTTGGAAGGATTTTAAAGATATATACCAGGGCAATTAAAATCCATCTATTCTAAAGTCTTTCATAACATGCAGTTTGAACAAAGTCCAAGGGGACATGGTAAAAATAAAAAAGAATGAACTCATTATTTGCATCACTGCTTTGTGAAAATAGATACCTCCTCCAACACTTCTAAAGCCCCCGACGTGTCTTTCATTTTATATTTAATTTTTTTAAAAAATAGGAATGTTTTCAAAATGGCACAAGCCCTGTAAATTGCAACCACTATTTCAGTATCCAGAGAGGGAATCTCAAGAGGGAGAGTGAAATCTGTCATATAGTCCAGATTGGAGAATATTTCTTTTGCCATAATTAACAGCACTGTATGCCACAAGCCGACAGTGATATTAGCCATTAAAATACTCAGGCGAATTAGGGTATTCACGTGCTTGGAAAGAATGTCACAGTGTCCATGCTAATCCCGCAATCAAGAACTGCACATTTTTCCAGAATATATCTTGGTTTGTTTTCTTATGACCGTAAAGTGGTAGCCAGAGTTGGATATGAAAGTTCTCTTTTGATTTTTTCATTTTTTCCTATTTGTTTCTTAGGATAGAATCTTAGAGGAGGAAATGTTAATTAAATGTGTGTGACAATTCAAACTCCAGAGGTGAGGACACAGGGTCTGGACAGGGCAGGGCTGATTGTGGGAATAGCAAAGCTCTGTTTTCGTTGAGTTTCATAATGGGATTTCTACTTTGCTAGTCAGGATGAGGTTGAAAAGTTGGAGGATAAAGTGACATTTGACTTCAGCTGACATATGGACCAACTCTTCATGGTCTTGAGGAGAGTTCTGCATTTGGAGAAACCACTTGTTCTAGAAACAGTGGAGAATTTTCTCCCTTGCCAGTAGCTCTTGACTTGCTCTGGGACACATATTATAATTAAACACCTGTGCTCTTTATCATATGTTTTTAGTAGCATCATTGGTGGGGTTTTTTTTGGGGGGGGTTACTTACATTTATTTATTTTAATGGAGGTACTGGGGATTGAACCCAGGACCTTGTGCATGCTAGGCATGTGCTCTACCACTGAGCTATCCCCTCGTCCCTTGTGGCATCTTCTTTAGTGAACACCTACTTCCAGATCATTACATGTCATAATAGGAACAGACGCCCTCCAAAATAAGGTAGCTGCAATGATGGCTCCTGCCCAAATAGGCATTTCTGCTAAATGTTTCTTTTCCATTACTGAATCAGAGAATCTGGGACTTATCTCCTTCATTTTATTCATGACCTTTCAGTAGACTTTGAATAGATTGTTTCCCGGTTCCAAGCTCTTTTTACACCACAAGATGACCACTTCCCCTAATTTATAAATGAAGAAATCGTGAATGAGTGAATGAATGGGTTCATGTAGGAATTTGTTAATGAGTGAAGCCTTTGGTGGTCAGATTAACTATAGGCTTGGAGCAGAGGATATTTATAACCTCAGATACAGAAACCATGAGGCTCCATGGATTTAGAAAAGCCTGGACCCTTTAGTAATCAAGTGTCAATGATACTTATCTGCTTGCATTAATTTATATAAACAAAAGAAAATAGTACGGTGGTGGTGTTTTACTCTGTGTATCAGAGTCACTGGCAACATTGCTTATGATCTTTGAAGATACTCCGGTCCAGCTGTATCAATGCCCTTAATGAAACTGAATACTTGTCAAGATTCTGTGTATGAACTATTCATCAATCAGACTGAAGGGGAAACCAACCATAATAACCTGATGATTTTTCTTTTGTATTTAAAGAAGTACAATTTTTAAGTATTATCAAACCTTGTAAATATGACACTTATATTTAGGACCTTGGAAATTCTACTTAGCCCCTATTCAGGCTGTGGAATTTAATGGAGCTGCAGCAAAGGAGGTTCTGATGCAGAGGGCCAAGGAGGACCAAGAATGTTCTGTTCCAGTTAATTTGAGCAGAGCAGAGACCCCATGACAAGTTCAAATCATTTGAGACTCTGTGTTCCATTGAAAGGTGAATCCCAAATGTTTCAGGTAACTGTTGGGATCACATGCCCACTAAGGAAGGGCACAGTTTCATCATTTGTATTTGCCAGGCACTTGGTGTATTGATGTGATGATGCATCAGGGTTCTGAGAGCAATATGTTCTTTGATTTGGGGCTGATGGCTACCCGATTCTTCACTGACCACCTGTTATCATAGCCAGAGCTGATGTGGGATGTTCCCTCCTGCTCTGAGAAAACATAAGCCCATTGTGACGGCTGCACAATGTGTTGTTTCTATGGTGCTAAGGGGGATGCCACAGCACTGGGGAAATTGCACTGCTCTGGGATCTAGCAAGCCTGGGTGGGTCTCTAGTCCCAATCCTCACTGGACAAACATGTTATCTTCAGTTGAATGTCTCTGTGCCTGGGATTCTGGGAAACTATGTTTTGAGGGAACATAGTAAGTTGCTACGGGATGAAGACTTTACTTCAATATTCATTGCTTTCCCTTAATAATTTACCAGGGGTTGGATACTCATGTGGTGTAATGGAGAAAAGTGGACTTCAGTGGGCCAGGACACTGGGGTCTAATGCAAGTGCTGTGTGACCACTGGACCTCTCTGAGCCCAAGGTCCCACATCTACACAATTACCATGATATCTAACACACTTTCCACCTTGAAAATCTTTTGACTTGTAAATTTTATTTATGCAAGCCACCTATATAATCCCTAGGAAAAGGTATATTTGAAAACTCATATACTAACATGAAAATAGTACTTGTTTCTCTTTATTGTAATAATTTCATTGCCACATGTGCAAATGTCTCACTGGTCTAGGTTTTCAGAATTTGGTGAACCACTCACTTTCATAATCTCTCTTACAGATTATCTCCACATGGAGGGTCTTTTTGACAACAGACATAAATTATTCACCCCATGATATTAGGGTGAAGACTCTCAAGCAATGGTGATTTCCATTTTCTCAAAAATCAGAAAAAAACTGAACATTAAACATGCATCTAATGGATTATTGCTAGTGGGTGGGGCAATGGCATCTATGTTGGGCTTGGTGATGGGAGGGGAGACTGAGGATGACATATTTCCATTGCCATTTTTTTTTCCCATTTAAATTGTCTAACACAGTCAACACAATGGTTGTGACGTAGCTCACTGATGTCCTCTGAAGTGATATGCTCTGCTCTAGCATGGGGCTATTAACATAACAGAATTGTAATCTGATTTTATTGCTGAACTCAACCCTGCTTTAAAAAGTAGATGGAAAAATGTTAATATATGCAGTGGAAAATACTTTAAATAAGTATCTGTCATCTATAGTTAAACTTGTGCTTCCCTGGTCTTAATTATGACACAATCAGAAAAGAATAGAGACAAAGGTACTTATTGCAGGTTGAAAAGCCAAATATCAGTTCTGCGGACTGGACAAAGTCAGTCCAGTGAAGGAGCAATTATATACTGTTTGGATCGTGCAGTGAATTTTTAAAGACAGATATCTTCTTGTGTATATATTGTTGATCAGAAGGGAATAATTCAAATAAAAACTTTGACTAATTGGCCACTGAGATGATATTTTGGAAGGGTTAAAAATTCATTCCTTTAGAATCTTTGATATATTTCTTATGTGAAAAGGATTCTGCCCAATAATCTTCTTCACGATATCTGTCACAATATATTTCTGTTTAGTTGGACCTAAATGGGTCTGGGGAAGAAGGAAAGATTTTCCATAAAGAAAACATGAGTTGTTAGAAATTATATTATCATAGTCACCACTCCAATTAGTAGGAACTACAGGTCACACTAGATGGTATCTGTTTACTATCATCTGTAGTAACGTTCTTGTTTGGAGATAGAATTTGAAGAAAACAGTGCCTAAAATTCTTTCCAGACGCATATAGTATCACTCCTCTCCTATGCCAACATTTTCCATTTTGCTAATTATTTAGAGACAACTTGAATATGTTTACTTTTGATGTTGTGACTTTTGAGGTGAGCAGATGGAGAAGGTAAAGGTTTGTACACGTACATTCCTTCCCCTTCTATATGTATCATTTAAAAACAAAGATTCTATATAGCACACAGTGCTAAAAGAAAGAAAGTGTCTCTCCTCCTCCCAGAGGTACAGAGTTAATCCAGAATTAAAGGGATAAACCACAGAAGAAAAACTCAAGGAGATAAACCCTACAGTGGACAGGATTAGAATATGGCATAGCCTTCTGGAGGAGACACTGAAAAACTGATACGTGGGACCTTGCACAGAGAAAGGGAAATGGACTTGGGATTATTCCTAAAATATGTTTGAGAACTGGACTTCAGTAATGATTCCTTTTAGCAAGAATTTGAAAGATATTTTTTAATCATTTACATGTGAACTTAACTTGCAGGGTGGTAAATAAATCAAAGAGTTAACTCTGCTGGGAGCACCTGGAAAAACTCAGTCAAGAGAATTAAGGGAGAAGGCACACTGCATTGTATTTGAATCACCTCTACTTCCTGGGATGCAGTAGGATTAACCTGCACTGCTCTTGGATTTGAGTGTGCTGTTTCAGTTGCTTTGAACAATGAAACATAAGCAGAAGTGATGCCTGTGCCTACTGGGTTTAATTGCCGATACCCTACTCTTTGTCCATCCCTTCTGCTGCCTGGGCTCCATGGGAGTATGTGCCAATGTAAAGGTGCTGTAAAGGTCATGCCACCTGGAGTGCTGGGCCACGCACGGAGGACTGCCGTCCTGAAGAATCACCTGGACCCACAACAGACCTGGGCTGGGCAAGAAACACACTTTGAGCTAAACCTCAAGAATTTAGGGATGTTTAGTATTGCAGCATAACCTAGCTTATCCTGACTAACAGAAGGTAAAATTAAGAAGGGATATTTGCAGTTGGTATGTTATTTACTTGTAAAACACAGGGAATCAGCTGACAAACTGCTACACACAGTATGATAATTCAGTAAGACATCTGGTGAAAAATTCATATACCAAATGAATAACCTTCAACTAGCCAACCAACAATAAATATAAAAGTATAATAGAAGAACACTCTCTATTTACAGTCACATCCCCAAATCCAAAACATACTGGGGAATAAAATTAGTAAGACATGCATAATATACATAAAGACAGTTTTAAGATGTTTCTAAAGAACTGAAAACTTGAAGGAATATAAAAGCATGCCAGGCTCTTAGAAAGGAAGTCATGGTATCACAGAGATTTAATAATCTGATGTTAATTAGTAAATTTCATGTGGTCTAATTAAAATACCAAGACAAGCTTATTCCAGAGTACATATGGTAGATAAAAACAAGAATTCTAGGAACACTCTAGAAAAGCAGAGAAATGGGGAGTAGGTCATCCTTAAGCACTTACTAATGTATATAAAGCTACAATAATTAAAACCTGTTGTTTCTGGCAGACAGAGAATTGGGACAGAGTAGAAACAGACCAAGTACATACAAGGATTTACTATATGATAAAAACGGTATTTTAAATCAGTGGGAAAAGATGTAATGTTCATTAACTAACAAATGGATAGGTACATGAATATATTCTCTCTCTCTCTCTCTCTCTCTCTCACTCCTTACACAAATACACACGGTAGAGCAGTTAAATTTTTTTTTAAAGTAAAATTATTAAAATAAAAGAAAAAAATAATCTCAGAGTAGGAAAGATTTTTCTAATGTGACACAAAGCTCAAAAGAGATAGAAGATGAGAATGAAAAATTAAGTTACAAAAAAGTTATATAAAAATAAAAATATTTTCTATGTGACTAAAAATATCAAATACAGAAGGTTAATGACAAGCTGTAAAAATATTTGTAACCCATATGACAAAGAGTTATTATTGTTAACATAAAAAGACACAAGTCAACATAAATACCAACAATCCAATAGAAACACAAACAATGGATATGAAATAAGACATATATGAGGGATTAAAAACATACAAAAAAAATCCCAAGCCAGAGAAATGCAAGCAAACTCCATACTGAGACATTATTTTCACAGATTAGCAAAGATCAAAACAGCCAACAAACAGTGTTGAGGATGTAGGGAACGAATTCACTTGCATTTCTGGTGGTATAACTAATCAGATCTCTTGGGGATTAACTTGGAAACATCGATCTACCTTTCAAGAAAAAATCCCCATAGTCCTTGAACCATTGGTTTAACTTCTGTAAATCTGTCTTACAAATAGGTTCACCCAAGTGTGAAATGAGTTAGGCTCAAGTATAGTCCCCCAGATACTCTCCAATTAATAATAATAATAACAGTAGAGACTGAAGAATGACTTCAGTGCTCATGCAGAGAGAAACACTTTCAGGGCAAGCACGTACATTCATACAATGGACTATTACACAGTCTTTATCAAGAACGAGGCATCTCTGTATGACTAATATGGAGGAAGCTATGAGGTATATGGTTAAGTGAGAAATGCAAGGTTCAGGTGCAGAACAGTGTGTATCTTACACTACTATTGGTGTATATATTTGTACCTTTCTGTGCACATAGTATAATTCTGGAAAAATATCCTAGAGCCTTGGTGATAATGGTTGCCTGTAGAGACAGGACTTGGAATACTAGGTTCAGAGGTAGGAAGACTTCCCTTCCACCAGATGAATTTGAAAAGAAAGCAGAAGGGGAGGATGGAAGGAGAATGGGTTGGTACACGGGGGTGAAGTGAACTCTTAGGTAGGAACACCTGCTGTGTGGTGGGCATTGTGCTAAGTGTTTGCATGGATATTTCCTTTATGCCTCACAACAACACTATGAGGCACGTATCATTAATGTCATTCTGTGCACAAAGGGATGGGTAGCGTTGCAGCTGGTAAGAGGCAACCCAACTTCTCAGCCCACTGCCCTCGATGCGCACGGCACAAGAGCTTTGGCCATCACTTAGCATCTTTGTTCAACACTTCCCCCTGTCCTTATCTCACATTCTGTAGAATGTCATTCTCCCTTCATGAATAGAATTTCACCCACGCCAGGGAAAATTTCTATACTAAGAACTCAGAAGAGGAACTGAACGTTAAATGTGGATGCTCTTCCAAGAAAGGGAAAGGAGGGTGATTTACCAACATTTCAACTTTCTGGGAGTTTACAGCTTCCTTCCTCTTTCCCTCAAAGGAAGTAAGATTTTTAGGTTTCTTATTTTTAAGCAACTTAAGTTGGTTGTCAAGGTGTAAGTCATTCCTCAATGGAATGGTTGGTGCTGGGATGACTGGTATTTCTGTTTCTGGAGTTCTGGAATTTTTTAAGGTGACATTCTTCAAATAGGCATGACCTCCAGAGACAGATGTGAAGTATATTTCTGGGTTGGAGAAGACAGGTTAGTCCTGAGACCTTCCGGTCACTTCTGTGCACACACAGAAGAACATCAAGTCCAAACAACAGTTTCCAATGACATGTACTTGCTTTTGAAAGTAGTTTTTTTCTTTAGTCCCAGCCTAGTTGGTTCAGACTCATTATGAGTTTGGCTTTACTTCTAACGAGGAAAGGCACCTTTGTTAATTCTCAAGTCTTCCATTTAGAAACAGAGTTCCAAATGTCAGGCTGAATCTGGAAGTCATTACTCATAGGAATAAAACATGGTAAGTACATATTTGAATGAATGCTCACAGCTGTGTTTTTTATTAACAAAATTCAGTTAGAAGAAGAGTTTTAATGCCATGTTACAGTTGAGAATCTTAAGGTGCATAACATGGGCAATTCCAAATTAGAGCTCCCCTGACAACTGTCACTCGTGACATCACATTTTATCTAATGAGGCATAAAGATGTACACTTTGTGCACGCCACAGCAAAGTCTCATGCGGGGGTTAAGAGTCAAGGGGAGAGTGGGAGTCCTCTCTGTGGAACCTTAGCTAGAATGCTTCACCTCTGCAGCTCCTTTATTTGCAGCTCTATTTTCTGCAGTCCTTCTCACTCAGTGATGCTAATGCTTATAGAGATATTTAGTCAATTCCTTTTCCAATTTCATTTATCCCACTCTCATTAATTTCCCTTCCAATCCATATGATCTTTTGGAGCTATTAACAGATTCTATGTTTATGCTTGTCCAAATCTCACTCATTTTATGAGCTGTTAGCTTAATGGCTACAAAATGTTTTACAGCATCCAGCGAAAATCTCTACCGAGTAGATCTGGTTTCAACTAGTCATTGGAGACCTGTTACATTCACTCATGATCTTGGCTTCTGTCTTTCTCCAGCTAGGGGACCAGTCAGTACTGAACAGAAATCCGACTGAACCTCTGATCCAGACACTGGGTATGTGGATTAGTTCTCTTCCCAGAAAAGACACAATTTCTTGCCTAATATTTAGCACGACCCCCACTGAGCTAAAAAAAAAAAAAATTGGTGAAAGCCGCAGACTGTGTGATGGTCTTTACAATTGCTAACTGGGCTTTAGAAAGTGTAGCTGTGTTCCCGCAAACACCCTTACATTCAAAATGTGAACTGAACGAATGTTATATCCTCAATCCCTTCCCCCCAGATGGAACCACACAGATGGGCTGATTAAAATCATAGGTCTGTGTTAAAGGAAAACTATTGCATTAGAGGAAGCATTTGGGGAAAGCGGGCGATGGGTTGGGGAAAAAAATAATAAACAAAAACAGATGGAGTGTCTTGCTTGGCAAGATAATCTTGCATTATTCTTTTATTATCTAACTTCTGAAATGGGAGAACATAGAGTAGTCATCGGTACAGATTTGTCAGTAATAAAACAGTAGGTAAAACTCCTTCAGGGCCAACACAACTAATAGGCTATTGTTTAATAACTTCACAAAAGCAAGATTTTTTTTTCTTCATTTGTGCTTTGCAATGATTCACTTATGCAAAGAGCCACTGCATATGTGACACTGTGTTCAGTGTGTCCAGATTCCTCCAACAAATGCCTCCAATTAGTATTTTAAAATGGAGCATGCTAACATTCCCACTAGAAAACATTTCACTGGAAGAGTCCTGCTATCTTTAAGCACACTGTTCTTTTGTGAGAGAGAGTGTAACTCCCAAAGTAGCTGGGTTTATGTAATCCAAAAAGAATGCAGCTCAAGTAACAATGATTTTGAAGTTTATGTTGCAGAAAGCATGCAGGTTAGACATTTATCTAAGATGATATGAAGGGAGATTTAATTAAACATAAGGAAATCAAATTTTAAAAAGGAGGTTAGAAACAGTTCGCAAGTTTTCTAGGGAATATAAGATGCTTAACATTAAAAAGTGAATGTACTCATTAGTCCAATAAATTGTAAACTGGACTCCAGGAATGAGAGTGCCTTTTGTGAGCAGTTTCCTTCTAAAACCATGGGCAGGGGGTGGGGGCAAGTTATGAACTTGAGGCTACTTTCAGAGTCTGGGAAGATGAACTAGTAAGAGGACAAAGAAGGTCAGCCCCAGGGAATGATTGAGGCAGAGGTCTAAGGTCAGGGTGGTGAAGGAGCTGGGGGCAATTACCCATCAGAGTCCAGGAACTGGGAGATTCAGAACTAACCAGCTCTTTTGGGAAAACGGGAAACCCTACCTCCCCATCACAGCCCATTAATGCCATTGGATGACAAGTGTGGGTCCTCTCTACTCTCCTGAAGCTCTGAAATGAGAAAGTGATTCTCTTATTTACATTCATAATCCTTTTCTGGGGATCTTCTTGATATCCACAAATTTATGGGAAGGCCACATGGTAAAGAGGAAAGTTTCATTGTCAGACACACGAGTATGAGTGTCTGCCATTTTTAGCCCAGGGACTTGGATAAGCCACTTAATGTCTCCCAGGCTTGATTTATTCATCCCCAAAAGGGAGTTTATGCTCCCCACTTCTAAGTTTTTTGGAAAGATGGTGAAACACACACCCGGAAGGACCTAGCAGAGTGGCTGGCATCTGGTAGGTGCTTCATAAATTGAGATTCTCTCTCTGCCTTCCTTCTGTTTCCTTTTCTGGAATGGAAACAGCTTGGTCTGCATGAGAGTAAAATATTTGGTTCTAAAGACACAAGGATCATGATAAAAGTTTCAGACGGTGCCCGGCGGCACTTACCAATTTCAAGAGGGTTAGATAAAGACTCAGGCATGTATAACGTCCCAAATACCATGTTAGATACTAGGAATATAGTGATAAAGACATTCCATACACATGGTTCTACCATTCGGGAGCTTCTATTCTGGTAGAAAGTGGAAAAGTATTTTATTTTCAAGAGGCTATGTAGAAAAGCTTCTTCCAAGGGGAGGACTTGGTCTGCTGGGCTCAGGGCAGGCCTGACACATCACACAGGCTCTTCTGCTATGTTCTGCTATGTGCTTCTCTTGCACACGTGAGCCCTACATCAGCGTCACAGTGCCCTGAGATCACTGATTGCCTGGCGGCAGGCACTGAAGCCCAGATGGGAAGAAATCTGTGCAAGAATTCGGGGCTATAGAAGGCGCTGGACAGAAATGGGCAGTTCCGTTGTTTGAGGCTCTGTCTTCACACCCCAGGGAGCCCTGACTTCCTGCCACCCCTCTTCTGGCCCCGCTCTTGGGTGTAAATGCTCAGGGCCCAGTGAAGGCTCCAGGAGGCCATCCTGAGACCATTCACTTATGGAATATTAGCCCACCAGCAGCTAAGAATGTCAGCAAGGCTGAAACATATCTACCTTCTTGAATCATCTTTAAAGAGCCCTCCAAAACCTGCACTCTACGCTTTCCCCGGGAAGGTATATGCATTTATTCCCAGGTTCTATTGGAAAGCATAAGGCCCAGAGACAGGAACTCTTGTGAGCACAAATCTAACAGTTCCTGCTCTGAAAGCAAGTTTATTCACTTTCTTTCAGGCATAAAATGAGGCTCTTTGGTGGAGGCAGTTTGGGGAAGTTGTACATTTTTATCGGGTGACCCTGGACTGGGATTCCTCTGATCAATTCTTTGCTCAGTTACAACAGCCACTTAGCAGTAGCTTCTTAAATGCCAGGGACCTAGAGTTTGGAATTAGATGGATTCGAATAAACAAGTGTTTATTTTAGGAAATGTTAAAAAAACAAAACAAAACATAAAGAATCCCCAAACCCTCTAAGCCCTGGAACAGCTGATGTGACATCAGCATATCAGTGATGTTGACAGAGAAAAATACTCAGCACCTTAAAATTCTATTGTAGACAGGTGATTAAGGATTGATTTTTCAGGATTTGAGGACTCCAAAATTAATATACAAGAGATAGCACAGTTTAATAAGCTGTCAATGAAGTACACCAAATAGAAAATTTAGTGCTGCCTGCTATCAGAACTAGCCAGCTGAAGAATTATTCTGCTTCAACGCAGTAATATAGGAACCCTTAACAGCATTAAATATTAAGTTCTAAAATAAGAAAAAAAAAGTAGAAAGAATAAAACTCTGTAGCAAAAAGACAAAACCCTAGAGGGAGAATTCAAGAAAATCTGTTTATTTGTGTTCTTCTTTTTTCATTCCCTTATGAAAGCTCTGTCAGGAGCTGACAGGTCTCACATGCAAGAAGCTGTTAATCACATTTAGGAGATGTACATGCCGTTAACTGCATGTGAAACTCACTTACGTCGGGCAGATTTACTACCCCAGATCAGTCTTACTTCATTTACTCCATACCTATTACCGATACAAATTCATCCCAACACAAATATGTGAGTCTTGACTGGACAATAACCCTTTCCTTTCATGTGAATGACAGCCCAGATGCAATTCCCGAGCCGTCTGGAGAAGGCGTGATTCTGCAGCTCCAAACCAGGAAGAAACAGCAAATCAATAAAGCAACTAACGTGCTTCACAATTGGGTGCAGACACACAAGAAATACCAGCTGAAGGAAAATAAATTCAAGGCGAGAAAAAGTCTACATTAGCTTTTGATTTTGGTTCAAGTTGGGAGCAAGCACCAAGATGTTTTTCTCTTTCTAGGTGAAAGCAGTGGCAGGTGAAACCAGATGTAACAGCACAGTCCCAGGCTTGAATCTTGTTACCAGACAACTCGATATTTTTAGAGGAAAAAAAAGTCACATGAAATCAATGCCAGGGCTAGAACTTTCAAAGAAATGAATGAAGTGAAAGAAGAAAATTGTGCTGGGTCAGTGGCACCCAGACACTCGTATCCACCCTCCTGTCCCTTTGGGGCTTAGGATGACACTGCATGTGCCTTGTACCTCTGCATTTCTTCAACCCAGGACGGATGAGGGGTTCAGATGGAGAGCTTGGGCTAAGGAAGGAAGGGAAGCATGTCAGAAAGAAAGGGAAACTCACGGAAGCTGACCCTACCAGGATGCTCTCTATACCCAGCCTGAGTTATAAATGATCAAGCAAGAGGTTTTCACTTTGGCCCTGAGGCTACTTCATTACTGGGGGGAGCCCTTGCTTTTCAGAGCTTCAGGATTTGAAGTTTTGAAATGTCACTGCCTTCCCAGCGGATCCAGCAAAGCACGATGCTCTTTGTTCTACGAAAATACAGGATGTCATTACCATGCCTCGAACGTACGAAATGTTGCTCCATGGGTAAAATGGGATTGAGTACCCACTAAAGTACCTTATAAAAGGTTGCTGTGAGCATTAAATGAGTTTATTCATAATGGCAGCCCCGCACAGTACCAGGGCAAGGAACCTGAGCTGCTGTCCCTGTGGACAGTACGGTCATATTTCCACAGTGGGGACTGCCCTCAGTCACCGTACTTGGAAGGCAGGCCGATGATAACACAGAAAGTGGATGGAAGGCCAAATGGGGGAAAATTTTAATTTCTCATTTCTATGAATACTACACCTACAGGGTTAGGGGAAAATCTCCAACCTTCCCTGCATTGTTACTCAGTTGCTATCAAATGAAAACTGAAAACTGGTATGGAAAACTTTAAGGGAAAAAAATGTCCCCAAAGCAATTCAAAGACTGAAAGACTGAATTCTTTATTCTTTATTATTCTTTATATATATATATATATATATATATATACACTTTTTTTTTTGGTATACTTGAAAAAATATTGTCACCCCCTTTGGCAACAGCGTCACTAGCAACAGGCATCAGCAGAGTGGATACATGTGTCTATGTGACATCTTATTTTATTAGTAGCGGCAAAAGCAGCAGAACCAGGACCTTTCCTCCTGCCGTCTGCCTCCTTGTGGCCCTGAATTTGCTCTTTCTCTCCTCACCCCCTGGAGGGAGGTGATTATCTGCTAGTGATTGGAGTGGGGCAGAATTTCTCTCAAAAATGCCCAGGATGATTGTCTTAATTTGTCGAATTCCAGGAAAACATCTGAGTATAGTATGTTATTCACAGATTTCTAGATCTGCTGGGATTTGAGACTCTCCCCCAGGGTTTTTCTGCAATCAACATATATCATAGCATCAGGACTAGGTTTCTATGCTGAAAACATGGTACAGCATTCATTTGGGTCATCTTTATAAGCCATTATGCACCGACTGGCCAAATTAGCTGAATGTGATGTGTGCTGATTAAGGGAGCTAGATTCACTAATTGATTGGACTGAAACAAAAATCGTTTTGGTTGTGTAGATGCAGACCCAATCTTTTAAGTGACTAGAATAGCGCAGTGCATTGCAGAGCTATGACGTATGACATACGTGCAGTGACTTGATGTGGCTCATGTGGACTAGAAAAAAGGTGAAAGGTTAAAGGTGCTGAAAGGTCTTTCTGATTTAGAAAATGATATGGCACTGCTTTCTGGTATTGATTATAGAAATCTCTGCACAAGCCCAGCTATGACCTATGTCAACTGTCACTAAAGCAGAAAAGATGATAAAAATGAAGCAAAGGCTATGGGGAAAGTGATCTGCTTGGGTCCCATGGGATATTCTTCCTAATGCTACTGCCCAGGCACTCATTCCAAGTCACAGAGATAAGTTTTAAAAAAAAAACACTGGATAATTAGTGACAACGCAGAGAAAAGAGACAAGAGCACAACCCAGAAAGGCTTGCTGAGTCCAGTTTTATCAGCATCCCATCAGATGGGCACACTTTGTGGGCTGTGGGGTTAAGTACATCACTTTGCAGTCAAACTCCCTGGGTTCTTCACCAAGCTCACCAATTTCACTCCTTGACATTGGGCAGTTCGTTCCCTTAACATCTCAACTTCCTGGTCTGTAAATTGGGTCTAATAGAACAATCTCATAGAGGCACGTTAAGCATTCGATGAGGTAAAATTACGTACAGCACTTAGTACAGTGTCTGCCGTGTTATAAACCCTTATACTTCAGCTCTGTTTTGTTTTCATCATCTTTCTTATTTAGAGATGCCTTCTTCCTTCATCATCTCTGGTTTGTCTTGACTTCTCCAGCTTCTTAATACTTAGGCTCAAGTGTGCTTCCTCTGAAATCTAGAAGCCATGGGTGCTGGCCTGCTGTTTCCAAGGGGAACTTCCTGCTGTAGTGGCTTGAGGTGAAGTCATGGCCAGGGAAATGGAGCGGCAGCCAACTCTGCCCAAGGGGGAGAGGCTTGATGCCACTGAGCTACTGCCAGCATGACATAATTCCCCACTGGTAAGATTAGCATCTTTGCAGAATCAGAATACAGTATTAGTAGAAATAACAGAGTAAATTAAATTACTCCACAATCAACTTGCAAACTGTCTTTTACTTTTAGTAAAACGAGCTCTCTTCTGATGGGGGTTTATGGCACAGATGACCATATTTGCTGCCCTCTGGAGAGTAAGAAGGGACTTCACTACATACTCTCTCCAGGTGGGTTTCGAATTCCAGCAAATAGAGACAGCCATGCTGCCATTCACAGGGACTCCATGGGCTGCATCCCCCGTGTGAGTGAAAGAAGGCATTTCATCAAATGGTCATATTGTTTAGAGCAGGGTTGCTTATGGCCATAAAGAGGGTTCCAACCATCTACTTTGAAACCAGGTACACAAACACACATCCTGCCTGGAGTCCACTCTTTGGCCCGATGACCAATCTTTATCGCAGCTTGAAAATTTCAATTCTCTCCCCAGTCCATGGCAATAACATTGGCCTCTTTCAAGAATCAGTCCACCTTTCAGGTACTTAACCCTTCACTGAGTTACATTAAAAGTCTTATATCGGTAAGTCTCCAAGCCAAAAATATATTCATTTGAAATCTGCAGCTAGAATGATCTAAATCAGAGAACGTACCGTCCTGTGGTGACATCTGTATCTCAGAATCCCCCGTGGTGATTTATGGGGACGCCTGGGCCTCAGCCCCAGAGACTGTCAATAGTGGGGGGGGGGGGGGGACCTAGGGATGGGCACTTTCAGAAGCTTCCAACATGAAGTCAGCCTGTGAACCCTCCTGCTTTTCACTGCCCCTCCAAGCACCCCTCCAAGTCCATGGTGAGAAATTAAAATTTAGGGCTGAGAAAACATTTTAATTCCCCAATAGAGACTCAGCTTTCTTTCTTCTCCTTCATAGACAGAATGGTATAATACACTTCACTTCTTAGTATACCTGATATAAGGAAGCTTAGAGTAAATTTAAGATTTAATGCCAGAAGCCGTCTTAGCTCTCATGGTGAGTATATTTGAGCCCTTCTTTTTAAAATGTCATTTTAATATTGCTCTTAAATACATTTGTTATGTATTTCATTGCCAGTTTCTCCCAGTTCTTGGAGGAGTTGCTTCTTATTTCTGTTCTTCAATTTTTTCAACTATAAAATGAAGGATGAAAATGGGCAAGATAATAATAATAATTATGATTATATAATTATAATATAATATATGAAATATTATGATAATACATAAAAAGTATATAATGATAATCATAAATATTATCATTATTATTCATGGTGTTTCTTGAGTGCCTTGTGCCCCAGACCCTGAGCTAGGGGTACCATGTAGGGAACCTGCGCTGGTCATGGTTCCGGGGGAAAGGGGGTAAACTCAGATTCAGCACCCCTCCCCCACAACCCATAGCCCACTTAATTCCTGATTAGAAAATCCCTGTTGGGGATTTCTGTGCATCCTGAACAGGAATCCCAGCTCTCTCGCTCTTATTTCCACCTATAAGAGTATGCTCCTTTGCCCTGGATGTGAAATTCAACTTTCCTTCCAACTTGCCATACAAAGTCCTCTCAAAAAAAAGCTTCATGGACAAACTAGCTCTTCCTCACAAATTAAGGAGATTAAGGGTACTAACAGTGCACATTCGATTGTATAGTAGGCCTTTTTGATCTGAAAAGTTCTGTTGTTAAACAGTTCTCTCTAATAAGCACAGGGCTTGCCCACCAGCTATTTTCCTGCGTCAAGGATCAGCAAGCTTCTGTGCAGGACCAGAGAGTATTTTAAGCTTTTAGGGCCGCATCATCCCTGTCACAACTATCCTTCCCGCCCTTCTGGTGTGGAAGCAGGCGTGGACCATCTACAGGCAAATGGGTGTGGCTGTATTCAACACAACTTGATTTTTGAAAACGGGGGCCAGGCCAACCTCGCCCTAGGGTATTCTTTTTGATGTCTTGGGGGTTCATTCTCCCTCCTCTGTTTATCTTTTTTCATCAATCCTTTCCCCATCCATCATCACCAACAACCCTAAATTACCCCTTTCTCCTATAAAGAGCAATTCTGTCCTTTTCTCCAGAATCTTGGCATCAGTTGGTACCCATGAGCTTGGATTTTCAACTTCTACTCTAAGCTCTTATGATGATGTTTTTTTCCCAAGCAAAGACAACTCGTATTAAAAGGGATTCTGATGCTAACTGTTCAAATGATACAATGTTCTCTGCCTTAATATATTTCTATATCATCTCACAACAGTTCTGTGCATCAGTGGTCAAAAACTCTTTTGCCTTAGAGATCAGGGAGAGGCCAGGTGGGTGAGACCACAGGGAGTGGGGAACCAGGAGGTCAACCGGAGGGGACGCTATGACTGAGGAATTCACGTCTTTAGAAACAACACTGTGTTCTTCGACATAAAATCTTGCAGACTAAAGACAGAGCAATCAATGACACTGGCAGTGTGTGAGCTGTTCTGTAAGGTTGGTGGGTAGTATTTCTACACATTTGAAGCTGACACTCAAAGTCTTGGTGGTTTTTCCACAGCTGGTAAGTGGCAGAGCACTTCAGCAAATACTTATTGAAATCCTGCTTGCTTTACGCCAAGCCCTGTGGCTGGCCTTGCAGATCCTGTGACAGACAAGGGGCAGTTCCTGTCCTCAGGGAACCTGCAGTCTAGTGGGGGTGAGAGGCCACAAAGCGCTGGGATGGGGACCAGTTGGGGTTCTCTGCATTGGCGTGGTAGAATCGTTAAACCAAATCATGTGTGGAGGCAGCTTCCTGGATGATGTGATAGCTCACTTGATATTCAAAGGCAAGTGGGATCTCATGAGGCAAATTTTATATCGAGCCAGAAGGCCAGCAAATGCAAAGACTCTGAGATGTAAACGAGCCAAGGAAAAACATGAGCCACAGAACACAAGTGGGAAAGCTGCAGGTAAAGAGGCTGGGTAGAAGTACAGGCTCGGATCACCATAAATCTTGAAATAGGTTTACGTCTAGGAATATCGGGGAGCCATCAAACAGTCTTAAGTAACAAATTTACATTTTGAAAAGATTCTTCAAGATGGATTATAGCTAATGGATTGGAAAGATGCAAGCCTGAAAGTCAGAGTAGGCTGGGGCAGTCATCCAAGCATGAGGTGCTGGTGGGTTGAATGAAGGTGCGAGGGCTGAGAGAGCAGGGCAGAGTCAAAAAGTATTAAGGCAGTGAGTTAGCAGAAGTTCAAGATTGCTATGATTTACAAAAGTTAGGGAACGGAAGAAGTAAGAGTTATAACTGGGGTCCTTTCTGAGCCTCTCACTTTCTGGTACCAACACAAAAATTTTGTACCAGTTAGAAAAGAAGGGGCTGCTATGGAAATGGAATATTAATGTAAATTAGATGTGTGCCCTTTTTGGCAGTGGCACTGCACCCTGGTTCATGATCACTTAGTCCCAACAAAGCTTTAAGGTTTGTGCTTTGTCTCTCCCGGACTTCCCTCTCCAGGACCTTCTTCTCTTTTCTGGACCAATCCTTTCCCTTTCCAAAACCCTAAACACTGTTGCAGCTCTTGTGTTTTCATGATTTCTAAGAGAAGACTTGGTGGGGAGCTGCTGTCAAGAATCTTCAATCAGAAGACCTATGTTCACGACCCAGTTTAACCACTTCGTAGCTGTGTAACCTTTAGCAAGTTACTTCACCTCTTTATGCCTCATTTGCTTCACATTAAAATGGAGCTAACAATAGTTTCACCTCTATAATATTTTTAGGAGTAATAAGTGAGTTAATACCCACAAGAGTGCCCAGCACAGAGCGAGGGATCAAAAAATGTCAGCTACTATTTTGGCATTCTGTGTAACCGTGACTTTCCCTCATCCCCATTTTATAAACCCATATTCCCAAAGTTATTATTTTATTCTATCACCACCCAAACTCTCATTCTTTTAGAAGATTTAGCTGCCAGAGATCTGAGGAACTATCTGATGGATGGGAATTGATATCAGCCAATCTAGGATTTTTCCAACTTAAAAGAGAAGTTTGGAGAGGAGAAAGCAGTAGTTTTGCTTTCATTCTCTTGGAGAGCATGGGGTAGATGACAGCCTCTTTCTGACTAAAGGGAGTGTGACTTGACTGCATTATGACACTGCCAGCATAGCATAGGATTACTATAGAATCCCATTCATTCATTCAACAAACACCTATCAAGCCCCTCTACAGAACCTGACACCTAGAAGCAACCTTTATGTAACCCCTTTACTTTATACTCCAAGCTGAGCCCAGAAAGCTTGAGAGACTTGCTAGAGACCAACACTGCTTAATGCCAGAGTCATTTCTAGGACAGGAAGCCACAGAATCCTCCTATTTTCTCTGAGTAACAGTTTCTGAATCTGCTTTCTAGAGGAACTTTTACATAATGAAAAAAAAATTCTTTGAATCTACATAGTCCTTTTCACATTTCAAAATACAGTTGATGCTTACATATGGTAGTTAGATTCTATAAAAGTCATGGTAAACACTGAAATAGCAAACACTGACCCACCACTCCTAGTGGTAATATAAGGTTAGGTTCCTGTGAGAGTCTGGTCATAACACTTCCATCAACCTATCAGTACATAACCTTGTTTTATATGTTTAAAGTTTAAAGACACCTGTATTTCTGTTTAAAGAAACTTCATATAATATATATTGTTGATTCATTAAGACTGAACTTAGGTCCAAGAGCACTATAACTCGTTCTTGAATGATGTTGGTCTAACACACGTATAAGCATATTATAGCCTTCTTGCCCTTAGAAGCTCTACACTATGCTCGAAGGCCTTTTAAAACAGCAAAACGTCAACAAAAAGCACAACATTGTGGAAATGTGGCACAAAATAGACTGGGAGGAGGAGGCCTTGTTTGACAGCAGTTAGGAACATACAACATCTGGTGAGTCAAGTTTTTTGCTGCTCTGTGTATGTCCATAAATGACTGCAAAAGGGCTGCAAGTATTGATCTGGGGGTTACAAAGCAAGTTTAGTGATTAGGCCAATCGGCAAATATGGAATCAATGACTAATGAGGATTAACAGTACTTTGATTCACATCTTATCTCTCCAATAACTGCATTAAATGCTTTTTTATCTCTACTTCATGGCTTTATAAATTACAACAGAGAAGAGTGAATAGGTCACACAGTCATGTAACAGGGGCTAGAACTTTGTAGACTTAATTTATTGATGGAAGCTGGCTCCTAGGAGGCTGGGAGACGACATGAGCCAGGCTGACCAAATTGAACCCTGATCGAATTGAGCCTACAGATACCATCAAGCTCTCCAGAGCTGCTTTCTCTTCCCATCACTTGATCTCTACCCACCACTTTAAGGTAAAAGATCTGTCTGGCTACGTAAGTGCTGTGGTTTGTTCCTTATGTCTGTTTCCTAGAGAGAGATTTTTCATTCAGCAATTCACCTTTGCCTGGGCTCTGGCCAATACTTGCAGAGAGAAAAGGATCCTGAATTCACTATCCAACTTCCAATCAGTGGCTTATAAAACCCAGGTCACCTGCTTTATCTTAAGAGTGTGATAGCAACTGGCCAGGGCAGTAATATGAAGATAAGCTGCACTCACCTCTCTCCCTGTCAGCAGGCCTGGTACCCTGTTCATTTTTATTCCTGAATAAGTGACTCGATCAGTGCTCCCTTGCTGAGTTCCTTGTGGCAGCCTCTGTGAAGTGGTGGGCAATCTCAGTCACTCACGATCAGTTCTGGAGAGAGTGGGATTCTATAACTTTTGTTTCCTTTTGTTTAAATGGAGCTATCTGCCATAAGATAAACCTGCCTTTAAAGTCAGAAAAACAACGTCTGGGGAGATGGCCTTATGGAAGTTCCTTCGGGGGGACAGACATGTTTTACATTGGCTTCATAGTGGGGTCCTGTGCCCCAGGAATGGGGAAATAGCTCATTTGGAGGAAAATGGTGTGTAGAGCGTGGTTGCTCTAGAGCAGAGTAGGAATGTTAACAGACATCTAACTAGTGTTAAATCCAAAACAATAATAAAAATTGCTAGCATTGCCAAAGAGACAATGGAGGAGAAAGGAGACATCTGGTCAACCTAATCAACTATAGCAATCAGTTAACCCAGATGCTCAAATCCAAATTGCTCTAGAAACACAAGCTCAGTCTCCTCTCTGCAAACATTACTCTGGGTTACAGCCCATGCTCATGAATTCTGTATTAGTTGGGGAAAGGGCCAAGGCATTTGTTTATCCCCTTATTCTGATTTACCCTTTATTACACATTCGCTGGCACAAATAACATTTTAAAATTATACACATTGAGTATAATAAAAAAAAATCCAGCCCTCATTTCCAAAAGACCTGATCACCTTACTGGAAGGAGCAATAAATCTAAGGGACAACAGCAAGATGAATAATCATTTTGGGCAGGTTATAGTACTCCAAAGTGCCATTTCTATTTTGCACTGTGAGTATGTCACCATAATCATACCCCTGTGCTACATTATTGCTCATAATAAAAGTCCACATATTGGAGAGGAAAAGCTTTTTTTTTTTTTTTTAAAAAAAAGCATTTTCAAGGAGGATTAGAAATTATTTGAAATACAAGCAACAGCAAATCTAACAGGAGACCAACTAACATAGCACATTCAACAGTTTGAAAGCAGGCTAATAGTAATTAAGGGGGGATGTCAGGAATCCGCTACATTCTGGCATCTCCATAATTAAACAATAAAACTACTACATCATTTCACACAGACATTTAAATACTAAATTAAGAAGCTCCGATGAAATGTCAGAAGCATTTTCTTATGAGTTTATATCAGACATGTGATTATCACATTGATTCTGCATGCCAATGAGATAACATTCCACAGTGTTTATTTTTCTCCCAATTGCCTTCCAGAAAGTAATAAAATTAAATCCGATATGATATTAAATGTAAATATGCATGGATAGTGAATGTAAATACTCATTTTAGACTCTCTTTGCTTTCTGATATTTTCTGAGCATAATGTTGTCAAGCTACAGTAATATTCCTTACCCCTACAGGGCCTGCCCCTCACTCCCAGTACCGTGAGAGGGAACACCCTTTGTAATTCCACTTGACATTTGTTTCATGGTTTAAGCAAAAGAAAATACCAAAAAAAAAAAAACCAAAGTCTGCTTATAAAAGTTACTGAACTAAGAGTTTAAGAGTTTACAAGCTAAGAAAGTTTGATATCTGATGTTGACGCCTTGAATGGGTATTTGCCGTAGGTGTCATTACACTGCTTTACTTCTCCTCATGTTAATTTTATCTTCCTCTAAATGTGTCACTTCATGTTAATTGGATAATTAAAACAATTGCTGACTGTTGATTGAAATGTCCAGCTAGGATTCTGTCCTTGCATCTCAAACATCAATGAGATGTTTGCAGAAAACAAGGCTTTTCATCAGGACAAAGAGACTGGTCACCTTCACCAAGTCATGAGGATGCAATACAAGAATCTGGCTCAAAGTCCATGGAAGTTGGTCAGACGTGGTGGCCCCAGATGAGACCAACCAAGGGCATCACAGGGCTCATGGAAGAAGGGCGTCCAATGCAAATCAGTAACTTTAAAGATGTTCTAATTGAAGTCTGGAGGAATTAAGAGGCTTGTTCAACTTGGCTCAAACTCCTTTCATCACTCTGCTACCATCTTCTGTTACAGAATTTCTGTACCTTTGCAAACATTGTCCCCTCCGTCCAGGAAGAATAAGTCACTTGCTTCTATCAGAGATCTGTCTCTGTTAATCAGAATAATTCGCCCTTTTCTCTGGCTTGTATGTCCTTGCATCTAGCAGAGCTCATGGTACTTTAATTCTTAATAATTGTTTGGTGATAGGCTGCTTAAGGTCACACAGCTAATTAGCGACAGATCTGAGATTACAAGTCAGATTTGTGTGTGTGTGTGTGTGTGTGTACCTTCCCCCTATTACTCCATTATCTTTCCTCTGCAGACAATCTGTGGAAAATCTTACCATTTCACCATTTCCTGGGGAATGTAACCAAGAAATGAAAGATGAAATGTATGATAGGATTTACTTTACTCATAAAGTAAATTGGCTTTTTTTTTTTTTTTTGGCCAACAGAGCCTTAAAAAAAAAAAAAAGACTATTTTTTTAGAGCAGTTTTAGGTTTACAGCAAAATTGAGCAGAAGGTACAGAATGTACCCCCTGCCCCGTACCCCCCAGATGGCCTCCTCCACCAGAGTGGTACATTGTTACAATTAATGAGCCAGCACTGACCCATCGTAATCACCCAGAGTCCACAGTTTATATGAGGGGTCACTCTTCGTGTTGTACATTCTGTGGGTTTGGACAAATGTATGATGACATGTATCCATCATTATGGTCTCATATGGGGTAGTTTCACTGCCCTAGAAATCCTCTGTGCTTGACTTATTAATCCTGCCCTTCCCCTTTACTCCTGGCAACCAATAATTTTTTTTAAACTATCTCTGTAGTTTTGCCTTTTCTAGAATGTTATACAGTTGGAATAAGACAGTATGAACAATGGAGCCTTTGCAGTTATTTCCTTTGTGGAAACATCACTGATGATACTTTGGATAAAAGTCACTGACATATTTTTACGGTGGGTCTACCAATACAGCAACAACTAGACTTGAAGAGGAAGCCTCAGTTTTCCAGCAGGTTGTTGCTGCTACACCATACCACAATGAGGGGATAGCGTGATTCTTTTTCTTTTTTTCCTCAAATTAACTACACTTTAGGTTGAAATAATACATCTCCTTGGAGTCCTCTTTAGTGTGTAGATAGTGCTACAGATGAATACGGAGTCCCTCCCTTCTCCCTCCAGCAATGATGGGCTGCGCTCAATTTGCACCTGCTCTGCCTTCTGACAAATAGCTTGCCTTTACAAGATAGTTGGCTGGTTATAAAATAGAAATATAAAAAAGGTTTTACATATATAATATTACATATGTATATAACACGTAAGTATACATACAGACACCCCCCACACACACATATATGGAGAGAAAGATGTTTCTGAGTGTGTGCTTGAGTGCTTGCATGTCATTTAAGGGCCTTATATGTCTGTGGCCTCATTGTCATTAATCGCTAAGCAAGTCAGGAAATCAAATTAGACATGGATAGAGGGGCTGCTGAGTTTCAGTATCCTTTCAGGGAAAGGGCTTTACGATCATGTTGGATTTTTCGGTGCAGTAATTTGAAGTGATCTCAGCTACGTTTTGTTACAAATATGGCTTATTACATCTGTGTCTTCATCTCAGGGGCTTGTGACTTACAAGTTCTAGATGATATTCCTAATGCAACCACGGTGCCACTTTTCTGAGCATTTTGCCAAGGTAATTTATTGGAGGCAGTATCCTTGCAGCTCAAAGAGGAGATGTCTAATGAGATGACGCAGAGTTTTCTTACAGTCCCTCAGCGCCGGAAGTTAGGATGAGTCAATGTCTCCGGACTCTTAAAGGTCCTCTAGGTGTGACTATAGGGTCAGCTGCCCCAGAAGGACTCATGCTACAATCTAACACCATGCAATAAAGTGGGGGACACTTCCTAGATACACGAGGCCAGCACAGTGCCATCCTCCCACACACCGTAAGGCAGAGGGTACAGAGTAACACTCCTTAACCTGGCTCCACTCTAGGGTACTTCCAGACTCTCCTGTCTGACTCACATCATAGTGGGATCACAGCCAAACATGGCAGAGCACTCAGAAGCGCCTCTTTCAAACTCATTGCCCTTCCCTCCATTCTCCCATTCCGGAGACAGAAAGACATGCAGTCTTGAGGGGCTGTGTGGTCATTTTGCTTCCAGCTTCCCTTATTTGGATCAAGACTGACTTACAAAAATGTCTAGGTTGGCTTTGTTGTCAGCTTCATTTCTTTCTTTTCTCAACCCTGAATCCTACAATTGACTCCCCCCAAGCATTGTAACTGATCTAAAAATGAGACGCTAGCCAGGTAACTTGCTCTCTTTGTACCTACCCAACCATGACTTCAACTATTTTTTATTGACCTTTCCGAACCCACTGTTGGCTCTTTTGGCATCATATAGACAAAAGCCTTTACTGACAGGAAAGGACAGTTTCCTATAAGTTGAGTGGAGATGAATCAAAGAAAAACTCCTTTCTTCAAACTTCTAACTTCCAGCCCAAAGAACATGTAAATCTGTCTAAAGATAAATTTAAGATTTTAAAGTTATTTCATATTAGTGAAAACAACTTGGAGCAATAATCATTTTAAATGAACTGTCAAAAAATGTCAACTCTAAAAAAAATTATCAGCCTCTCACAGAATAAAATCACATTCACACATGTTCTGAAATTGAGAATGAAAAATTTTGTTTGGCACCATTTTAAGGAAGCATTGAGGGAGAGAAGTGTGAGATGTAGCTTTGCTTGTTTAGGAAGAATATTTTCATTTTCTTAAACCATGAATATCTTAAAGATACAGTTCTGATTAGTAATGCTGGGTGCCGTGGCATATTCAATCAAGTGCGTAGCATATCCGTTTTGAAAGATCTTATCTAACTGCCTGAAGAAAGGCAAGGTTCATGTTGTCACTGCCTTTTAGCCTTGATCAAAATATCAAAGGGTAGTTCAGCCTGAACTAGTTATCTTAATTGATATGATGCACAGCAAACTATATTGACCCACAGGAATCGATCCCAGATCAATTGTCCTTTTGAAAACAATATTTACATTTAGAAAGGACCTCAGAAATTCAATGAATACAAAGGTGAAAATTAATTTCCCCTTAACAATAGCAATTAGTTGAGTTCCTTGTAACTTGAGTCATTTTGAATTAATCTGCAATCTCCCAGAGATGTTGTAATGCCGGTCTTCAAAGCCTATCTGTGAGGCAAGTAGAAGCAGAAGATTGTGGGGCCCATTATTTTAGCAAGTGAGCAGATGGAGAGAACTGAGTCACAAGCCAGTTGGGTGATTTGGCTAAAACCACAGCATCTACAGTGATTACTGCAATCCCAGAATAGAGTTCTCAACTCCTACTTCCCATCTGTTCTTTAAAGAGACTTTGGGAGCCAAGTATCTGTTCTTTTGTAAGAAGAATCTATTTGTTCTATTCACAGGGATAGAGTTGGCCCCAGAAAAGTATGCCTAGACTTCCCCACCCCCTCTTGCCTGCCCTCTTTGCTTCCAACAACAGCCTTCTCATCAACTATACAGTGCCGTCTGCTGTGATGCTCCTGGAGAGAGTGTGTGTGTACACGGGAGATAAAAGCGGATCTTTGATAAAGGAAACATTTATTAACCATTTTCTATGTCCCGGACACAGGTGTGGGGACTTGGGACCATGTTCTCATTCCAGCCTCAATAGGACTTACTGGAGTGGGTCTGTATTTCACAACGTACATGATAGATGCTATAGAAATACATTGATGATGATGGTGCTGGTGATGGCAAAGTAGAATGTTACTGAACCAGACTAAAATAACTGGATTCTTGATTTGGTGGTTGCCACAAAACCCATGTGACCTTGGTTACTACATATTTTTTCTCTCTGGACTTAATTCTTTCACCAGGAATATAGGCAGGGGATGGAGTAGACGAACCCTCAGACTGTGCCAACTCTAAAATCATAGGGGAAGGTGATTGGAATCATTCAATTATGGTGGGAAAGCTCAATGGTGCCCCCAGGGGAGATCATCTTTGCAAGAAGGCTGCCTTTCCATCCTGGTTCATTTCAGCATTCTCAACACTGGCCATAAATTGTACTCACCCCCATCCCCAGAGTATTTGAAATCTCTAATACTGAACCTGTTGATTCAGGGGGTCCCCTGGGTACCTATACCTATATTTTAAAAAAGAACCTGAGGTGTTTCTAATAGGTACTTCTAGATAGATTTAGTTAGGAATCACTGCTGTAAAGAATTTCAGACATCTGACAGAGAGTCAAGGCTTTCCCAAGTCTCCTTAATGTGCACATCTATTTGAACTCAGTGTGAGTCTAGACCTACCCATTAGGTAACTGGTTGGGCTGGGGAGAGTTGGGAAGAGCTCGGAAAGTACTGATTGTAGGACACAAGTTAGTTCTGTCCATGAGGCCAGACGTCATTTGCTTTCATTTCATCCAGCTCTTTTTCCCTTGCTTCCAATTCAACCTGGATAGAGTTTTACATCTTTCTTTAAAGAACACCCATTAAAGATGATGAAATAGTCTGGCTTCCAGATCTATTCAACTCCTCAAGCCCGAAGATGGAATAACAGAGGTATCTGCAGTGTCTAATGTTGTGTTTGGAGCTAATTTCGTGTCCTGTGGGAAGCACTAAGTGCTGGATGTTATTTTGCCTTAAGTAATGGACAGTCACCAAGGATGAAGGATGGTTGGTCCTCAGGCCAGTATGAATCTGGTTGTCATAAGGTAAACACATCTGGAATTCAAAAATGCTCTCTCTCATCTAAATCAAACAGCTACTTTAACTTGGAAATCCCCCAACCGAATATCTTTTGTATAATTCCATGGACTTCCAGGATGTAACCAGGGTTATAAGAAATTGTTTTCCTCAGTCAACTGATATTCAGAACTTTCCCTTGTTGGTACTCAAGAAAACAGAACCTTGTATTGCTTTAAAATGCCTGGACTCTCATTTTCAATGATTTTGGGAAAGTCATTGAACGTAATTGAAAATGAGTCACACACTAGGTTTAAAGCTGTCTACTTTTGATACTTCTGCCCTGATGTCTTGCATCTGAAATGTACCTAAATGGTCTTGTTCTAAAATTAACTGAAAAAGAGTTACTTACAGCATTCCCGTGCCTTTCTTTACAATGGTTATCTTTTGATACCTCTGTGTCTTGGGGGCTCCAAATCAGATGAATGGAAAATCCCAGCTGCCTTTCAGAATGGGATTCTACCTGTGCTTGGCTTTGAGACCTATCAAAGAGTAAACCTGTAATTTCAATACTTGTAGTTTGAACCTCCAAGTTACAAATGGAAGTCACAATTTCTGTGGCAGGCATTTTGTTAGGCTGTCAGGCAGCTCATTTTGCTGCTGTTTCCTATTTTTAACCTTCTCTTTACATAAATAAAATGTAACACTGTGAAAAATGAAACACCTGAACAAAAACGCATGATGAGGTGCACCAAAGAGCACGTACATTAGTCATCTCAAGCGGTGGGTTGACGCGTGATCTTTGCCGCATATTTCAGTGTTAGGAGTGCTACTAAGGTTACAAACTGAGTAAGGAAACAAAATTGCTCTTGGTCAAGGATCATCTTCCAGCATTAAATAGCTTTTGAATATTTATGGGGAGCATGTAATACCATAGTTGTGTTTAAAGACAATCTCAGTCATATTTTTCCTCGGTTACTCCTTTGATGAAAATAACCATGGAATTTCAGGTCAAGAAAGAACTTCAGAAGATGGTGAGGATAACTCTTGCCCTGGTTTACACCGGTGATTCTTAACAGACCTAGCCTAAATCCCTCATCTGTTACCTTCCTTTCACATGTAGGCACACATTTGTAGGTAAATGAGGAATCAGACTTTTCCAGTGTTTATTGTTAGTTAGCCCATCTCCATTTCGTCAAATAAATTATTTCAATATTCTAGTTTTCCTCTAGTGATTCCAGAGAGCTTTATGGTACAGCTCAAAAAGAGACCAACAGAATTTATTTCACAAGTTGGTTAGAACACGTTACAAGGAACCCAGTTTGTTGATTTGAAGTCCACACAACGTTAGTTACTGTTTCGTGAGTACAGTACCTGCAACTTGCGAAAGAACACGCCAGTGGCTGAAGACTGGCCCCGGGGTCTGCTTCTACTCAATTCATCATTAGTAAATCCATCCAATTCAAAGCTCATTCTCCACTAACCACGGGTCAGTACCACTGTGTTGATTTACAAAGGACATTCATACTCAAAAACTTCTGTAAGTGCCTTTAGTTTCAGGACTAGGACTAAAGGTTAGGTCTTTCGTTCTCTGTCCAGTGGGTTTTCCATCACAGTTTAAATCCTCCCAAGGTCTCCTGGAGGAATGAAACTGGCCAAGTCTCCCCCGTAACATTTTTTTGAAAAAAACGATAACTCAGTGCTGCAGAGTCCATTAAATGTGTCTTAACTTGCAGAACCAAACAGAGGCAGTGATGCTCAGTAGCTTCTCTGAAAACCAAGGCCATGTCTCCTTCCTTTAAAGGGAGGAGAAGGGTTGGGACAGAATGGGATGAGAGGGGAGGGAGTGAGAAGAAGCAGTGAGTACAACAAAATGCCAGCACTTTCCAACTCTCTGAGTCACATCAGGGTTGTAAAATGACTTATAGCCCTGAAAATGTTGGCAGAACATTCAGTGTAGATCATGCATTTCAGGCATATGATGCAAATGCTTTTTGGCTCTTGATTACAGGCAATTTCTGAGGCCCTAGTACACTTCCAAGTAATTCATTGTATTTGCGTTCTGCACTGAGTCCCTTGGACTGATTAAAGAAAATCTTCCCAAAGCGTCTCTCTTACTTGCCGTATGACTTTGCTGTTTCTCACATGGCTGATGTGATCCTCTGTTCCTGCACTGAGTTTTGTGAAGATTAGTGATCTCCATTTCCTGGACACTTCTCAGAGTTAACATGCTTGTACAATGTGCTCAAATTGGCCAGGGTGTGGTCCAGCCAATGCTTTAAGCTGCTTTCATGTTGGATGATGTAGTGAACCACAGGCTCCTCCACACACTCTGATTCGACCAATACACCAGCCAAAAGATTAATCATATTAGGGGTGGTTCAGTTGTAAAGACAGAGGTTTTCTTGGTTATATGGAAAATCTAAAGTTTCATTGTATACTTGGAAGTATGTGTTTTTATTGGCAACAATATTCCTAGGAAGATAGTAATGGAACAGTGATAGAAAATATATGTATTCAAAGGATAGACATGAAGCATATTTTCATATTTTATACGAGGGTAAAGGTATCTCCATCAGTTGTTATTAATTTGAATGCAACATTCGTATGAATGATGAAGAAGGTAGATGTGCTTAATTGACTATTTTTTCTATCATCTGATCAAGACTTATGTTCTGCTGATTGGATGCTGGCTAGGACATCTAGGTGACTCTAGTTAAATTTACTGGAGTAACTCTTTGTAGAAAAAAGATTTGAATACATTCAACAAATCTTTTCTTCCCCTAAGCACTTATGTCTGTCCCTCAGCAGACTTACTATAACTTATATAATGATTCAGTGAATTATTATTATTATTATTACAACTACTACTGCTATGAAGAATCTTAAAGGTCATTTTACTCAGTCTACAGGAGTTAAATCCACTGAATCCAGTAATTTCAACATTTTTAAAAAATTCTTTTGGTCAGTCAAGACTTTGTAACCATCAAATTTCTTTTTGACCAGAACATTTGATTTATTATTTTCTAGCAAAATTACTAAATCTATAGAGCTTTAAGCTAATTTGTTTTACCATATGAGAGTTAGCTAATATTTGTAAATCTTCTAAACATTTTAATTTTATCCCTCTCTGAATTGCTCTAACCTTTATATCATAAAAAATTGATTTTGAGGTGGGAAGCCCCATAAAAAGACAGGCAGGACCCCCAGGCAGGGCCACTACTCTCCTGCCAGCACCATCCGGTTCCCTGGCCCAGAGGCTCTGTATCACTTTTTGCCTCTGAAATGGCTTACTTACCCCTAAGATTCTATTGGTTCCCTGAGCTCGCTTCTGATTGGTTATTTCCTTCCCTCCTGATTGGTTATTTCTCTCACTCCTGATTGGCTATTTCTCTCCCTCCTGATTGGCTATTTTCCTCACAGCTGATTGGTTATTTCTCTCCCTCCTGATTGGCTATTTTCCTCACAGCTGATTGGTTATTTCTCTCCCTCCTGATTGGTCCACTTCTACAAAGCTTGTTCCTAATTAGTCAACTTTGTTATACCTCATTTGCATACTATGTTGCAAAGTGTAAACCGGCAGCCTATAAAAGCTGGTGTAAACCTACAGCCAGGGTCCAGAGCTTGGAGTGTTAACTTCTTTGGGCCCACTGACATAATAAACCTGAGTTCTCCAACTCTGAGTGCTTCTGTCGCCCTGATCTAGGTTGCTGTCACAACTGAGCTGTAACACTGAGCTATAACATGGAGCTGTGACACATTTTTTTTATGCAACAATTTTATAAGTTCAAGTTTTATTTTTAAGGATTTTTTTGGAGGGGGAGCTGAGAATATCTCACACATTGTTTCCTTACTTTGTGCATCAGTAAGATTTGACCACTTTCTGTAGGAACACTAAAGACTAGATGTTTATTAGCAGACTATTAGAAAAAAAGACATTTATCCTTATCTTATTCAGAGAATGAAGTTTTTTTTTAAACAGTAAAATATTCCAAGTTTTTGTTTAACTTGGTGGTTAAGTTCTGGTAATCAGATTAGTGGTGAAATCTGCTTTGGTGATAATTAACACCCTTTCCTCCCTACTCTCCCCAAATATGAAGAAAGTTTAGACTGAAATTCATCCCAAGAGGTAGAAGACAGCGGCCCCAAGGAAAAAGCAATTTGAGTCTTCATGTCAGTCCTGCTCCCTTAACTGTTTATTCACTTTGTGGCCTGAGAAAGCATTGCCTAGATTTGTAAAAATATATGGAAAATAATTCTACCTCCAGTTCAGTGTCCTATTGGCTATTTTTCTCATTTTGAGGCTGCATAGAATGATTTGAGGGCTTCCCAGTATACTTCACATTGCTTGAAAACAGATTTAAGTTTCCCTACAAGACTGAATCTCCAATTCTCCATCAAACAGAGCCGTGTGCCCTTAAAGATCTTCAAGGTGTTTCAATATGCACACGTGTATCTGAGGCACCTTTTAGTTGGACATGATAGCAATTGAAATTGAAGATTTATGGTTATGGTGTGATTTGATGGAAATACTGGTGTAACAGCAGCTTGCTGACTACTTGGCAAAGATACCAACCCAAACTATACTTTTAATGTCAGTATGTATTCCTTCTTGGTGTAGCTCTTTGACAAGCACAGTCTCGTGTTTTAGAGACAAGTCCAAATCCCCCAAACGATATCAGTCATGAAGACACAGGTAAACTTATCTGTGAATTATGCGCTTATGGGATACCCATTTTGTAGCTCATTTGGACAAGTTGTTGAAAATGAAAAACTGGCTCGTTATGGCCATAATGGATGCTTTTGTGATGCCCGCCTATTTTTATAGATTGGATGTGTCTTCACCTAAGTGTTAATCCACAAAAAATAGCTGAAAATCATATTAGGAAATAAAGTTCTTTTATCTGCCTCCAGCTCTGGTGGGGAACTCTTTGCCCAAATTATAATCTTTTTATTGATTTTTGAAATCTCATCAGCAAATCTGAAGCTTGGTACACAACCGACACTCAATAAATTTTTGTGACATGGAAATAAATTAACCTAAATATAAAAGAGTTTCAAGTCACAGTACCTGCTGCTTTTGTTTTATCGAGCCCAGTCTTGAAGCCAGGGGTCGCGTGGACTTTGTGAAACTGTAAAAGGTCAACACTATGAGCAATTCAGAGAAAACCCTTGTCTGCAGCCTCACCCAGTGGGTGGAGTCGCCACTCTGAAGAATTAACAACCCAAGGTTTAAGCCAAATTGCTATTAAGAGACAGCAAATCTAGGAGCTTAGTAGTGAGCACAGCACCATTCCTTAGATTTACAGTGCAGTCCACGACACCTGTAAAAAGTTACAGACAGAATGGTTTGTAGAGGAACCAACTGTAGCTTAAATGTGCCTCATTTCAGGACGGGCTTTCCTGGCCCCAAGTTTAAGGAGCTGTGTCTGTTTACATATACATATATATAATGTGTGTGTGTGTGTGTGTATGTTTGTGCAGTGGAGTTCTGAGCTATTAAAAGTTTGTTATGCTTCCTGATTAAATCCCATCCACCCAACTGGAGATGCACTACAATTTTTACAGCATCATTAAAATCTTCCTCTTGTCTCCTGTGCTCCCTTGTCACTCCCCATCCCTGTACCCTCTGTCAGTGCAGCAATAACTTAAAGTGATTTCTTCCTTTTCATTTCCCTCCATCCGCACTTGGAAAATTTTTCTAATTTGGGGGGGATTTGGGTTAAAGCGTGATGAAGAGACTAGGACTATCTCAGTATTTTAGCAGGGAACTTAAAATCTCATTTAGCTGTGAAGGATGAAGAGGAAAGGGAGTTCTAAAAGCTAGGATGCTTGGTTGAACTTTCTGGAGCCAAGAGCTCCTTGTTCTGTACTCTTCCTTCCCTATTTCTCTTAGTCTGATTGCTGTGCTGGCCCCTTTAAGTGCTGTTCCCCCTCCTTCACCTTATCTTCCTAGACTTTGCTAATCCTGGAGTCATTCTTTCTGCATCTAAGCGCTGGATCTACTTCTTGTTGGCTGTGTGACCTCGAACCAGTTACTTCACCTCTCTGTGCTTCAGTTTGCTTATCTGTAAAATAAGCCAACATCAGGGAGGGAGTAATCATAGTACCTATTTGCCAGGGTTGCACAAGATTTAAATGAGTGACTTTACATATAGCATGCTTACAAATGCTGCATAGTAATTCCTACCAGCTTGTTCTTGTTAATTTATTTCCTGAACTTCACATAAAATCATTTGAGAATAAGGATCTGTGTCTTAAAAAGTTTGAAAACCTCTGCTCAAGCCCCCTCCCTTGTGTTATGTGTCTAATTATATTGGCTCCTCTGCCTCTTGGACTATGAGGTTTGCTCCTTCTTCCTCCAGCCATCATTTGAATGAAGGCTTTTCCTAAAGGTCTGCACCCAGATTTCAAGCTTCCTCTTCCACTTTGGGATTTTTATTTGTTTCCATGGCTACAAATCTCATCACCATGCAGGCATGTTTCTGTTTTTATCCAAATATGTTTTGTAAAAATACCATAAGCAAAATCCTTTTAATCCCTCCAATTAAAAGACTACAAAGCAGAATGGTAACTATATATTGGGAACAATGCTGTGGCCCTCAAGATGACTTCAGCGATAGAGCGGACTCCTATGGAGAAGTTTTAACAAGAGATTTTGGTAATTGACTCTTATGAATGCCAATGGAGAAAATAACTTCAAAAGGAATGCTCATTGTGCAGAATCCTAGATCTTCAAATTATGAAACAGCTTTTGATTTCCTTACATCCCCCTCCTGGGAGGCATGAATTACTCTGCATTTTTCTGATGACACAGTTACCAGTGTCCATTTGCCCCGCTCACATGAGCCGGTAATAACTATTAAGGGTTTAATCGTGCACTTATGCAGGAGGTCAGCATTAAGGCAAACAAAGAAAAGGGCAGAGATTAAACAATAAGGACAACAGAAACAAAATACTAAAACACGTCATAAGTGGTTTGGCAGCCAAGAGGAGAGTGGTAATCTTTTCACCCTTTTAAGGCACATCTTTCATATTTTCTTTACACACCCACCAGTTTCAAACTTACTGTTTCTCCTCTGTACTTCCCATAGTCTTACAGTCTTGATGGGCACACTTAACGGACATCATCCAAAATTTACAAACATTATATATTTTTTATAATGTGACTTTGTCTACTCTTGTAAACATAAAGACTGCTAATATGTACTGAATTCATATTCTGAGCCAAGCACTGGGCTAGATGTTTTTATACAATTTCATTTAATCTTCTCCATAACCCTAGTGGGGTATACAACTTTTATGTCCATTTTACAGGTAAGGAACTTGAATCTCAGAGAACTTAAGAGCCTATGACAGGCTCTGGTTACAGTTCACAAGGGGTGAAGCCAAAATTTCAATTCAAATCCTACTAAAAGTCATTTTTCTGAATGACATCTCTATGCTGTTGTCATAGTCTACTGGGGCCACTGTGACAAAATTCCACAGACAGGAATTTAAAACAGCATAAATTTCTTGCTCACAGTTTGGGAGGCTGGAAGTCAGATTAGGGGGTCAACATGGGTGGATTCTGGTGAGAGCTCCCTTCTGGGCTACAGACTGCAAACTTCTCATTGGAAGGGTTGAGAGAGCTCTCTGGGGCCTCCTTTATAAGGGCCCTAATCTTATTCTTGAGGGCCCCACCCTCATGACCTAATTATCTCCCAAAGGCCCCATCTCCAAAACCATCACTTCAGCTGTGAGGATTTCAACATGTGAATTCTGGGGTAGGGGAGGTACACAAATATTCAGACCATAGCAACTGTTCCTCCAATTTGTATCAGTTAACAATGTTCAACAACACATCTGTCAGCTTAAAAATCAGTCCCAAAAGTGGGCACAGGGAAGGAAGGAAGAGAAGCAAAATGCTGAATTATGCATAATTTAGAAACTCAGCCCTTGATTTTCAAAAGTTGTCAAAAGTTGACAAAATCCCACAGATTATTCAGCATGCCTACACTCTTCAGTTTCAGTTGAGTTAATCTAAACCGTGTGCTCTGAATATCTGTAGACATTCACGATAATTGACACAGACACAGATACCCTGATGACTATGTACATGTGTATCTGACTCTGTAACTGGAACCAGGTGGCCCCAAACCTGTGTGCTGTCTGGTCAGGGACCCAAGATGCTCCATCAAGCCCAGCCACATGAGGCGAGGCATCTGCCACAGCATCTCAGTTTCATGCTTTGACACTGACCATCACTGCTGTCCAACAGGAGCCACAGCCACTGCACAGAATCCATGGCCAAGTCCCCAAAGGACTCCTAAGATTAAAAAAATCTCCTCTGACAGAATGAAGACTGACACAAATCTATAAAGGATCTGAGGAGGGCCTGAGACCCCCCGGTAATAAATAGGTTCATATTTTATTCATACCTACATGAGGTTCCAGAACACAATCTTTGGCCATATCAGTATCTCATGTAAATATATACACAAAAATATAAATATACACCTCAAATCATATCTAAATATAAGATTTGAAGTGAAACATTCAAGAAGAGCTTCATTCATTGGGTCCCCTGCTCTCTCTGGACACGAGGTTTCTGAGAAAGCATGCTTTGAAATGTTTTTTAGCCCATGCATGGAAGGGTCCCTTTTCAACTGGAAAGCACTATATTGATAAATAATATCTGCCTTACACTCAAAGGTAGTCTCCTTAGACTAGATTCATTAAAATAAAGGGCTCATCCCTGGGTTTCATTGAGAAGTAATATTTATGTGTTAATCCTAGACACCATTTTCTTTTGAATGCACTGGGGAATGTTTAAGAGAAAATATTTAATTGGACAGAAGTCTTGCTTTCTCTATAGTCAAGTTTCAGGGTCATTAAGACACTGAGCATCTTGGTAGAAGAGGCTTAGGCATCAGGGCACTTGAAATGTGATTTTTGTTAATGCTGCTGCACCTCACTGCATCCATTTGTCCAATCTTACCATTAACTTGAAATCAACTACAAGGATTTTTTAAAGTATGACACACTACTCCTTTAAAGTTAATTATAATTACCACATAATATCAAAATAACAAACCATCACAATAAAATGTTCTCTTGACTGTTAGTGTTGATTTTGACTTCGTCACATTTGTGCCTGCCTGGAAAGGATATGAAAGTATGGTTTATCATTATTACTCAATAAACCCAAAGTTTTGAGTACTTTTTCCACAGTACACTAACGTGTGCCATTTGTGTTTACTTTCTAGAAGCTTTTGGTATTGAAGACAAATAGAAATTCTATTCTCAAGGCTTATTTAAAAATAATCCTGTGGTTCAGAATGGTATTGCCAAATATACCATCATTCAGAGTTCAACGTGGATTACAATGTGCTGAATGTCCACATACAAATTCTCTAAGTCATTGGATCCCTTGTTTTCTTAGATTAAATCATCCATGTCTGACATTTACATTACTGGAGACATGTGTCATTCTATCCTTGATTAACACACTCAAGAAACTCAGATATGGTTCTCCAACCAATCTCCCCCAAAAGATTAAGTTTTATAAGCTCCTAATCTGAAAAGATGTTCTAGGGTAACCAAAATGGTGACTGCAACATGGGGAGGGTTGGGGCACAGTTTTGGTGTGTTGGTAGTTGCTGAGGTTTGAAAAGAGGGGGACTCTTGCATGAGCTTTGAGGAACCACTGTATTTCCATGAGCCTAGGAGGAAGAAGTACCAGTGAAATGGATCTGAGAGAAGCTAGAGGACATCTGCACAAGTGAGGCTGAAAACCCTCATCCCCAAATCCCTTGCCATCACTGCACCTCTCAATGCTCTACTTCAACCAAGAGGAAAGATGGGAAGAGATGGGAAATGCTCAAGAGGAAGAAGAAAGACAACTGTGGCTCTGGCGGTCCTCTCTTCTGATAAATGGGTAAACGATTAACTCATGAGTATACACACACAGAGATGCTGGGCAAGGAGCCCACCAGGAGAACTTCAGGCTCTTTAAAACAGGAATTTGAGAAGTGGCTAGAGAGGACATATGCCCCACCCTCTAGGCTCCTAGTTGTTTTGTCACACAGAACTGTCTGACATCCTGCGACACCTACGTTTTCTACAGTAGCAACTGGGGCTCCTCCTGCACAGATTGCAGCCTACCTCCCGCAGCAAAGCAGACCCAAATCCCATGCACTCCATGTTCCCAGAAAGAACACCAAGCCATGTGTGCAAATCTGAGACAAAGGCAGAGTGAGTGGATGGCTCTGGAACTATAATCTAACCCCCCCCCCCAAAAAAAAGTGAAAATGTTTCCTAAATTCCTCTTTCAAAGCAAACATTATAATGAAGGTGTGAATTTGGTATTGCTAGCTTTGTTGTTGTTGTTTTCTGTGGTTTCTCTTTTTTCTTTTTTAACAGGAATCCTTTAAATTGGAATCCTTTCTCAAGTTCCAAAATTCCTTGCTTTCTCACCAAGCTGAATTCTTTTAGCCTCTGCACCCAGGACACCAGAATGGGGCAGTGACAGTGCTTTTCATGAAGCACTTTCAGCAGGTCATTATCAGCTCCCTCAGCCATTCTAGCAAGCATCATGGTGGCACTGTGCATTTCTTGCATGTCCTTGGCCTGACCTAGTCCCTGCACAAGTCTTCTGAATGAGGATTCAACTACCTGATGGCCCTTGTGCACCCTCCTTCCCCACTTCTATGTTAGGTTGTTAGCTTTGGGTCCTCAGATCTTCAGATTTTCCATGGATAGTCTTTAAGAGGCTTGCACAAGTCTTGAATTTCTACGAATAACTGTGTATGAATGTGAATTTTCATGGCAAGCTGTCCATGGTTTTCATCAGTTTAAGAGCTAATGACCCAGTAGGTCAATGCTTCCAAATGCTCTGCCCTGTACACTAGCATGTTTGGACATTGTTCTTTCTGCTTTTAGCTCAAGGGAAAAGTACATGCTATCTTGGGGTAGTCCTCCAGATAGCAAAGCAGGACAACCAGCCCATCTTCTGAAATCTCTTCTGACTGGAAGACTTCATAACTTCCTTCAGGGGGGAGGATGGAGTTTTTCTAGTTGTCCCAGAGTTCTAAGAATTAAGGGCTGAGAGAATTCCTAAGAGAACTAACTTGGTACCCAGTACTCTTCCAGTAAATGTCTAGAGTTCTTAAGCGAAACTGCATCTTTCTTTTCTTCCTACCTAGTGACCCTTGGTGCTCATCATTTAGATCAGTCTTGAATGGCTGTTTCCTATTAGAGGAGGGAAATTCTCTCCCCCTTTCCCCAGATGCCTGCTCTCTTCCCTTGTTTTGGCCTTCTCTGATTCTGGGTATTTCCCCTAGCTTATCTCTTCCAGTGGAGACTTCTGATGGGATGGCCAAGCAAGCACTGTATGACCTTTCAGGGAAGCTGCAGTCAGTTAAATAACAGTGAGCAAGACAAGGAATACTTGCCACTTACATTTGCTTCTTTCGGTTTGAATTTTATGGAGGAATAAGTCTCTATTCTCTTCTAAAAATAAGAACTTCCACCTGCAAACCTATTTAGAGTATCCAGGTTGTTTCTTTTCATATCATGTAATGCCAAGGCTGGGCACAGATGGGCTGGAACCTAAACTCAGTGTCTTTCCAGTGGGTGCCCACCATCCTAGACTCCCACAGGTGTCTCAGATTCACTCACATACAACTCATCATTTTTCCTTTTAAATGCTTTTCCTGCAATATTATTTATATGAGTTAGAAGCAGTCTACTCAGTAATTCAGGCTAGAAAGCCTAGAGATTTCTCTTGAGTCTTCCTTCTCCTTGGAGTCCCCCATTCAGTCAGTTTCTTTATTTTTCCAATGTTAAGTCCCAAATATTTATCAAGTCTATCCTCTCATCTCCATCTTAACTACTATTGCCCATTTCAGGCTTCTCTGTGATCATCTCTCAACTGAGCCTCTTTATCTGGGTCCCAGCTGCTCCTTAAAATCTACAATAATGATAATAATAAAGTAGTGCTGGCTAGCACTTAATGAGCATTCATCATAAGTTTAGACTTTGTTGAAGTGATTTGTATGCCTTATCTCATGTAATCCTCACTATAACCCTATGCAGTAAGCATTTGGTATTTTTATTGCCACTTGAAAGATGGGAAAACTGAGGCTTGAAGAGGTCAAAGAACTTTCTCAAAGTCACATATTTAGAATGTGGTAGAGACAAGACACAAATTCTGGTCTTTCTGTCTTCAAGAATGAGTTTTTATGACAAAATCATAGTTTTCTAGTTGGCTTATTTAAAATTAAAACAAAATATAAATATGACGAGCCCACAGCTAGCATCATATTCAGTGGTGAAATGCTGAAAGCTTTTCCTCTAAGATCAGGAATAAGAGAAGGATGCCCACTCTTGCCACTTTTATTTGACATAGTATTGGAAGTCCTAGTTATAGCAATCAGACAAGAAGAAGAAAAAAAAAAAAAAAAAAAAAAAGACATCCAAATCAGAAAAGAAGTAAAACTGTCACTATTTGCTGATGACATGACATCATTTATAGAAAACTCTAAAGATTGTTAGAACTAACAAATGAATTAAATAAAGTTGCAGGAAATAAAATCAATATGCAAAGATTTGTTGAATTTCTATACACTAATAACAAACTATCAGAATCCCATTTACAACTGCATTAAAAATAATCAAATATCTAGGAAAAAAATTTAACTAAGGAGGTGAAAGACCAATACATTGAAAATTATAAGATATTGATGAAAGAAATTGAAAAACACACACACACAAAATGGCAAGATATTCAGTGTTCATGGATTGAAAGAATCAATATTGTTAAAATGTCCATACTATCCAAAGCAAGCTACAGATTCAATGCAATCCCTATCAAAATACCAATGGCATTTTTCACATAAATAAAATAAACAATCCTAACATTTGTATGGAAACACAAAAGACCCTGAATAGCCAAAGCAATCCTGAGGAAGAACAAAAAAGCTGGAGGCATTGCATACCCTGATTTCAAACTATATTACAAAGCTATAGTAATCAAAACAGTATGGCACTGGTGTAAAAACAAACATGTAAATCAAGGGAATGGAATAGAGACTCAGAAATAAGCCCAGGCATATATGGCAAATTAATTTGCAATAATGGACCCAAGACTATATAATGTGGAGAGGGGAAGGATGGTATTTTCAGTAAGTAGTGTTGGGAAAACAGCTACATGCAAAAGAGTGTATCTTACACCATAAACAAAAATTAATTCAAAATGCATTAAATACTTCAATATAAGGCCTGAAACCATATAACTCCTAGAAGAAAACATAGGCAGTAAGCTCTTTGACATCTGTCTCAGTGATGATTTTTGTATTTGACATCAAAAGCAAAGGAAAAAAAAAAAACAACTGAGACTATATCAAACAGCGGTTATTTTAAGCCACCAAGATTTGGGTGGTTTGTTACACAGCAAAAGCCAGCTGATACACCTGTCCCCTCTCCCACCTTCACCTCTCACCACTCCTTGCCTGCCACTCACTGTCTAACAATGGAATTCTGCTTGTCAGCCTGTGATTCTTGTCTCTTTGCTTACTTACTTGTGCTGAGTTTTCTGCTGGGAATGCATTTCCTCTCAGCCTTGTTAACTTTGACTCATCCTTTCCTACTTTGTTTAGATTTTATCTCCTTACTCGTTCCTTGACACTTCTCTCCTAATTTCCCTATGGCCCTTCAGGCTAGATTAGGTAGGCACCACTTCTAAACATTCTCAAAAATCCCTGTCACCATGCTTCCAAATAGATTTACAATGGCCTGTTTATGAGTCTGCTAGCTGTTGGGATTTATGAAGACACAGTGTGTGCTTTATTCTGCCTTCTGCCCTTGCCAACATCTAACAGTGGGGCCGGTACTCAGTAGTAGTGAGTAAAACTTGTAAAGCCAATGAATGAAGGAAGGAGGGAGACAAGACAGAGGGCAGCCTTAGCTAACTAGGGCAAAACCCCCACACCAGTAGATACTGGTTTGTGTTGACACTCTTTCATTCAACTTTTATGTATCTTTATCTTACCTTGGCAAGATACGAACTCAGCAAAAACAAAAACAAAACAAAACAGAAAAATTGTAGACAAAGAGCATGTGAGTAGTCAGCAGAGCAGACACCTCAGGGACTTCAATCGTCTGGTTTGGGTGATGGTAGAGAAGGGGGGAAAGTAGCTAAATTAAACCCACCAAATTAGGTCTGAGGGAGGTCATTTAACTTGTTCAAGTGTTCAAAATGGACATCTGAATCCACTTTCTAACAGGTTCCCTATAGCTGAGCAGGAAAGAGAAAAGAGATTTTTTTTTCCTCTCCTCTCTCCATCCCAAACCTGGTAGTGCCATCATAAAACTCACCACAGACAGAGTTGATAAACTGACAGATAGTATCAAATGTCAGGCAAGGTTTGTTTCCATCCCCAGGCTCTTGGGAACAGCACGCGAACAGATTGTTCCTGCCACAGTATCTCATTATTTTAAGCAAATTGAATTTCTCATTGACTATGTTGAAAGGTTGTACGCTAGTTATAATTACCGGTTTTATTTAATTTCCTTTTATAAATAGGTCAGTACTCTGTACTTGAAAGTAGTATGTTGATTACTGACTTTTTTTTTCCCTTTTAGCCTCAGGGACTGTTTGGAGCAGAAACTGCTGACGGAGTGAATTTAATGAAACAAATACACATCCAATTATAAGAGGGAGTGTGTGTGTGAGGACATACACAGGTCCACAGGTAGCAAACCCACAATCAGCCAGAATCCTATGTCCGACCGTGAGTGCGGGAGAGGCTTTGTTACGATGCTGGGTTAGGTATGTTAGAACTGCTGGTGAAAGCCGGAACCCTGGTGGTGGGAGCCGAGAGGCAGGGCAGAATCCCCTCTTCAGAATTGTCTGCTCTACCTGACTGGCTCCGCATTTCCACTCATGGAAACCCTCTGCCCTAGTGAAAAATCAGCTTCCCGGAAAAGTGCAAATAATTTAATCTGGGAAGGAGAAGAGAGCCAACCACCAATTCCACCACAATATTTAATGAAAAATGCTTTTTAAAAATTTTTTCTGGTTATAAGAATAATGCATTTTTTGTCAGAATATTTAGAAAATGAAGAAATGCAAGGGAGAAAAAAATCATAAAAATTATCTATAACCCTACTACCCAGAAATAACTACTAAAATTTTCCTATACTTAAACAAATTATGTAAATATGTTTATATACACATACATGTGCTCATAAGCACAACTTTCTTTTGTCATTAATATGAATATACTGAAGCATATCCCTATGTTATATAACTTTCAAAAATATAACTTTTAATGATTAGATATTATTCCACAGTGTGGGTAGACTGTGATATCTTTATAACCATCCCATGATTATTGTTTCATGTCTCTTTTCATTTATCACTTCTGGTATTATAAATAACACAATATTGAATGTTCCTACAATGAATTATTCTGCATTCACTAATCGTTTTGGGTAAATTCAAAGAAATAAAATTCATGGGTAAGGAAGTTTGAGCTCTTTTAGTTCTTTTAATACATTGATTTTTTAGAAATATTGTATCAGTTTATACTCAAAGGTACAAGAGACTGCATGTCTTACCCTACACTTGTGAACACTAGGTATGAAATAGTCTAAGATATCATCACCGTGATAAATGAAAAGGTCTATTGTTCTAACTTTCATTTCTTTTGTTCCTAGTAGGGATAAACAACTTTGTCTATGACAGCAATGTAATGAATGTGTTTTGCCCTAGTAAGGGAATAGGGTTTGAAACAATGGGACACAGACCTACATTCTGATGGAAAAAAAGAAAGGTGCAGAGTTTAGATACAGTGGCACAAAAGAATCAACTTTGGCTATAATGGCTTATCAAGAGGCCGTGCCTTGGTATTTTCAAAACTCTGCACACACAGGCACACACAGAAAGAGGTGAGATTCCAGGAGAGAGTGAAGGTGGGGCTCCTTCAGGGCTGGGGGTAGTAACAGTGCAGGGGTGTTACCAGAGAGAATCAGATAGTCAATAACCAATCAGATAGTCAATATAATGAAAAAGAATATATACGTATGTATAGCTGAATCACTGTGCTGTACACCAGAAACTAACACGACATTGTAGATCAAATGTACTTCAATAGGAAAAAAAAGAGAGAGAGACAATTAGAAATGAAAATAGCTTAGCACTAGTCTGCCTTCCCTTGTATCACTGACTCTGGATTTGGGGCCGATAACTCTGCCTTTTATTCTGTAACTTACTCTCCAGTTGGGGATGATGATCCAGCTTGTAAATTGTTCTGGTTCCTGGTTTTTCTTGCTCCGGGGTGGCTTTTAGAAACTTCCTTGCTCCTAACCATTTCTATAAAGGTTGACCAGTAATGGCTAAAATGGAGAGTTGGGGATTATCTGTGGATTCCAAGTAGCCAATCTGGGTTTGGGGTGGGTACAGCTCAGTGGGAGAGTGCATGCTTGGTGTGCACGAGGTCCTGGGTTCAATTCCCAGTCCCTCCATGAAGGGGAAAAAAAACCTGTCTAACCAAAAAGCTAATCTTTTCTTGATCCCTGTGGCCACAAACAGACAGCAGATTAACCTTCAGAAACTTTTTCTTCCCATTCCTCCAGCCCTAAATAGAGTTTCTAGAAGGATGTGTGTGTGTGTGTGTGTGTGTGTGTGTGTGTGTGTGTGTGTGTGTGTGTGTGTGTATGCGTGTCTCTCTTGTGTGTTACACTTTGGGTCAAACAGCATTTTTAATTGTCATTGAGGTGAACATACATCTGCTACAGTGCCGTCATTCATGCTCACCTCCAGGGATGTGGAAGGGTCCCCAAGCTGCCCATGAAGAGACCTGCACTCAGCTGCATCTAATTTTCCTGCCACAGTTGAAAAGGTGCCCAGCCAGAGGTGGGGCATCTCAAACCCACTTCTTTTAAAGTCCTAAGGACATGGCTTCTGATGTCTGAGGGAGGTCAAGGGCTTTGGCCAGTGTTATAGAAGCAGCATGATGTGGAGAAAAGAATATACAACTCTGGGTCAGGAAACCTGCATTGCAGTCCTGCCCTCTGCCACCGACTGGCTAAATGAGTTTTGAGAACTCACCCAATTTCTCTGGGTCTTGAGTTTCCCCCCCCCCCCCTTCACATGAACAAGGAAGACAGTGAGTTGTGTCCCCTGGTGTGGTGGAAAGGACACATTCCTGTCCCCAGCTGGGCCAGGCCTGGCAGTCATCATGGAGTGTTCTCCAGCCTTGGTTTCATATTCTATCAAACGGGAGTAAACAACATTAGCCACAGCTACCTAACACAAGAAAGGTGTAGGAGTGCAGTCAGTGTGCATGAAAGCACTAGGGACAATGTAACTAATGAACATGAAAGCACCAGGGGGAGTTTTAGCTGACATTTCACTGTAAGGAGGTAGAGCTCTGCTAATATCACCATCCACACCAGAATGGGGTACATGGCGGGGTCTGTTTCAGAATCAGGTGATTAAGCCTGGAGTATCCTGAGGACAGACCGAGGGTTCCCGGTTCCACTAACATTGCTCTGCTTTTTTTAATCCATGACTCCTTGTGATAAAAATATGTCTCATGTACTTCTTCAAGGCTGTTTGAAATGTCAAAATATATTCATCATCAAGACCAAACTTAAGTCATCTACAACCCCTCAAAGAGCTGCCCCTTTCTAGTCCCTCTCACCCCACCACTGTAGTGAGCACCACTGCTCTGCAGGAAATCCTAAGATGTCAGCCACAGTTCCTCCAGATGGTTTTGAAGTTCTGGGGCTGGAGAGACCACACCCTTGGCTCAGAAATATGGGTTCCAAGCTCCATCACCAATTGTTTATGGCTGGTGTGAGACAGGAGAACTATTTCCTATCCTGGAATGTTCAAGGCTGCCTCAAGGGAATATTTTGACTTGTCTTATAACCATTTTCATTGCACAGTTAAGAATCAGCCTTAAAGTGAATAGAAAAGGCCATAGCCAACCTCTGGTTCTGCTCACACTTTGGATTTTATTTCCATGATTCAGAGATGAGCAACTCCTTTCTTCCGGAGGTTCTCCTTCCTGTCCCCTGCATCAATCCATGGGAACATTTCAACCACAGACACTGAGAACAGGGAGGAACAGTAAAGACCCTTGAATTCACTAGCTGTTGTAGAAAATCCACATGGTTCCTTTGGGTATATGAGAACCACTTAAAGAACTTGTTAAAAAACCAGATGCCTGGGCCCTACTCCTTGGACATTCTGACTCAGTAGTGGTGGAGAGAGGTACAGAAATCTGCATTTTAACAGATTCTAATGTAGAGAGAGACAAGGAATCCACTGATCAAGCCGACCTCTTAACTTCCAAGAAAAGGAAATTATGTGATTTGCCCAAGTTTGCACAGCTAGTTACTATCAATTAGAATAGGACTTAGAACTGCTGACTTCCAGTGGAACGGTTTTCCCTTGACATTGCATAACTTCTAGAATGGGGCATTGACTAGATCTTTGGGACCAACACCTCCCTAATTTGTGACTGACGATAAGTGGTAGGATTTAACACTTAGATTTAAGGACTAGAGTATTGCTTCAAATCAAAACAGGCGGAAGAGCACACAAACATAAACGTGTTGATTTCACCTGGGCAACATGCTTATGTAGATTTCCCTTGGTCTGAACTGGAGCCATCTCTGAGGGGGGTGAACTATGGCATTTTTTGTCATCTCACAGTATTTCAGAGAAAAAAAGAGAAAAAGTTCCCCAACTAGGTGGTAACTAGATTTTAAGAATAGAAAACCTATTTTCCCTGTTGCAAGGCTATGGTCCCAAGGGGGAAACAGAATATGTGTAAGGTGTGCCTGTTTCAGGAAAAGATTAAACAAAGACTGACCTGACTCGGAGCCGTTAGAGTGAAAACACTTGCCAGTGGAGAAGCTTAAAAGCATGCCGTATTTTTATTAGCATCCACTTCTTTTCTGAAAGGCTAATTGTAAAATTTATGGAGCTAATTATCTCTCTAGATTAATATTTATGAACATACAATAGCAAATGTGAGTTCTAAGTGTTGTATTAAGTGTTGGCTTTTCTCCCTTCGCACATACAAGCAAACAACAGATAGCTCAAGGTGATGTTAATATTCTCTCTAAAATGTATGTAAACAGCCATGCTAAATTTTTCTTTCCAGTTGCTGCAAATTGGTATTTGCCCAGCAACCGAAAACTATTTTTAACAGTTAATACTCCTGAAATGTATGGGGACCTTTCTGCAAAATGACTAAGAGCTTGGAAAATCAATTGCATAAAGGCTCTCCTAATCAAATACCAAGGAGCTGGACGTCTCCTTTATTGATGCATTTTAACCACACTTTATTCTGATGAGAGAAAGGAAAGATAATCAAATGCACTGTTGTTCTTCCTGCCTTTCAAATATCGAGCTAATAGTTCCTTCACATCCAAGAACAGGAGAACGAGGTTAAGTGTTGCAAAAAACACAGCACTTCGAAATAAATTCAAGTGGGCTTACTCCAACACACCCAGCTCAACTCCCAGCTTTTGTATATAAATCTTAGCTTTACTTTCCATGTAAAACACAAGTTGGCATGACTCCAGGTAAAGAAAGATGTACAGAGGATGGGACAGGGAGACCATAGAAGCCAAGTTGGATGATCAATGAATGGCTTTGAGCCAATCCTTAAACTCTGTGTTTTAGTTTTCTTGTCTGTCTATAGACTGAGGGGTGTTTTACTGTATCAGGAATTCCCAAACAGGGATTTGTGGTTTGGAAAGGAGACCATGGATGAGCTTTAGGGATTCTCTAACTCTCTTGCCCCGAAACCTCATGGAAATTTATCATACGAATTAGTCTGAGCGTATTATTGACTGTGAATATCCATTGCTTTCAATAATTCTCAGGGGGTTCCGTAACCTCAGAAAGGTTATGAGCTATGGTACTAGGGGATCTTTCAGGTCACTTCCTGAATTATAAAATTCTTTTTCATTTTTGCTGCATGCTGGCTCCAATCTCATGCTTTGCTTCCACTGCCCACTGTTCCTCCTGTGCCACACAAACTTAACTTTTCTCTAAGCTTCCTTCTTCTAGACTTTAAAATTGTTTCACAGGGCCCCCCTTCCAGCCACACGTGGCTATTTAAATCTGAATTGATTAAAATGAATTAAACTTAAAATTTCAGTTCTTTCGTCACACCTGCCACATTTGAAATACTCGATAGGCTCACATGGCTTGTGGTTACCATCCTGGACAGCATAGATAATGGAACATTTCCATTGCTGCCAACAGTTCTATTGGAGAGCATTGCTTTCCAAAGAAAGGCGATGATATCTGAGCTTTTATCCCAAGAATCAAAATTTTTAATAAGCTCCTCAGGTGATTCTAATGCAGAGTGTCTACACATTATACCTGGAGAAAGAGCGCTGAGAAGAGGACTTGCAGACATCCTGAGCCCTTGTTTTCCACTTGTTTTTAGGTTTGTGGTGATGCCTCTGTTATTACTGCCCTCCGAGCATCCAAGCTCACTGTCCAAGGTGAGTAGACTGGGTTAGCCTCCTACAGTCTTGGGGTTGGAGGAATCTTTAAGGTTATCTAGTCCAAACACTCCTTTGCTGTTTGCATCTTCTCCAGGACACTTTCCAACAAATGCTCATGGAGTGTACACTTGAACAGGAACAGTGACAAGGGAAGAATTCTCCAGGTAGCACATTTGAGCCGATAAAAGCCCCAATTATTTACTAGTCTTCTCTTATACTGATGCACCTCCAGCATCTTTCCTCATCAGTCCCAACTTTCTCCAGTAAGAGCTCAATCCTGACTCTTGAGTGTGTGAAAACTGATGTCAGCCCCTCTTATCCACAGGTCATGCATGCTCTGTAGATGCATGTTCTATGGATGAAAGCTTTGGGAAAAGAGAAATTTTTGGTGAGCTGTCTTGGGTGTGATGGAAAGGAATCTGGCTTCCAGTTCTACCCCAGCAACCAGGTCTTGGGCTTTACTGGAAGAAGGGATGGTCTCCTTATTGACAGTAAGAGAGAAGCAACTTGAATTAAGCTAAAGGTCCCATAGATTTTTTGCATTTGAGTGATTTTGAATTTCTGGGGCTGGAGAGACAGCACCCTTGGCACAGAAGTAGGGTTTCCACCAGCAGCATTGGTAGACATGATGCATTTCCCTCATGAGGCTCATGGGCAAAGAGGTGACAGCAGAAACAAATACTAGGGGACAAATGGTGAGTACTAAGAAAATACTCTGAGGACACACAGACATAAACAGAGATGAAGCGGAGCCAAATCCTGCAGTTATCCAAGGAGGGAGGGGCAGTTACATAAAACCCACGCATTGATGGGACCTCATTTATACCCTCAGGTCTCTTCTTTTAGAAACACTGAGGTTACATATTTCTATAGGAGAATAATCCTCTTTCACACAGTTGCACTGCAAGACCTTCAAATATTTGAAGACAGCTTTCACTGTCCCCCCTATATCCCTTCTTCTTTAAGTTAAAGTCTATATTATTCTTCAATCTTTCTTTATGCTACAAGGTCTTGGAATTTTTCATTATCCTCTGAATGCATATCAGCTTGTCTAACTCCTCTTAAATTGAAGAGTCCAGGAAGGGATGTTTTATTCCAGATGTGGCTTGATCACCCCTGAATAGCAGGAAACCATCACTTTTCTTCTTTCCAAATCCTATACTTCTATATTAATACAAATCTGAGATGTCACCACCACTTTTTGTTGAAGGCAAAGACTGGGTGAATAGAGCAGAAGCTTATGAGCCCTGGGTCCCTGTTCTTTCATTTATTTTACCTTGTTTTCTGATTTTAATCATTTTTAAGGAAAATACCATGATATAAATAGTTGTACTGCATCTCCTAGAGCAGATAGAGCTCAGAGAGTATGAAGAGTGCTCGACAAAATGTATACTGATTGTTTGAAAGTCTGAGAGAGAATAAGCATAAGTGATGAAATTATAAAATAAATACAATAACAGGCTTATTACTGGAAATTGGAAAGGATCAGGAGAGCTGATTGGTTAAGAAAGATTATAGGTAATGAAGTCTGATCAATTTATAAAGTAAGAAGCCTGAACTCCATAATCACTAAGTTTTCTGCCTACTGTTAGTTTATATATGTCTATTAAAAAAGTTTGAAGTCCAAGAAGCTATCTCACCCATTAGCAAAAATACTTCCAGCTTTTCTAATATCCTGGTTACCTAGAAATTACTAAGAGCCTCACTAAAGACACAGAACCAAAAGATATCTAACAATGGGTTTCACCAATATATTTACATTTTGATAAAATGTTTAAAGTCTTATAAGGAATGTATTCTACAAACAGTGACACCAAATAGTTAAAATATCTCTAGACCTGAGCTGGGATTCACAAGCACAGGGTAGTATACAAGAAAACCAAGGCACGCAGAAATGAAATTTGATTGGAAGAGTTACTTTCTTGGGGTTCTGTAGAGAATCAGGGGAATGATCACAGGAATGAGTTGATCTTGGTCCTGTTAGTTGGAATATGTGACTCTTCCATCCTTAATGTAAGTATGTGAAGGTATCTTAATTTACCCCACATCTTCAGGCTAGATATGTTCTTGATTTTTCAAAAGACTTTGGAGATGGCTTTGTAGCCTTTGTCTCTGATGATGTGCATGGCTGCCAATGCCAACTTTCTGTCTCCATCTCAGTCCTTCTTGTTGAAGCCTCTTGTGACTCAAATGCCTATTTGCCTGAATGTGGGCAGGAGACAGAGTGGCCTTTTTCTGTTACTCATGTCAGTGTGTCAGCTTTTCTGAGCACTACTGACGCAATTTTCACCCCTGCCAAAGCCTTCTCATCATCTCTCATCTTGACTGCCATATCCTATTTGCAATGGTCAGTCCACGTTCCAGTGCTTCAGGCTTCTCCTTAAAGGTACCCTCTTGACAGTAAATGGATCAAAATTGGCATTATTTCCAATGTAGCTTTCACAGATTGCTCACTGACTCAAATAATTGGCTGCTTCTAAAACTATTTTGAATACACATATTAGAGCTGAAGATTATACTTAAACTAATATCTGGGGTGCAGGCGTTAGCCAACTGAATGAATACATCCACTTCCTCAGTTCAGTTTGTGAATATTACCCATTTGTTAGCTTGTAAATACCACGTATCTTCCATGGACACCACTATGTGCAAGTGCTGATATCTTGTCCTTGTCAGGAGATTCAAAAGTTGTGTAATTCACCAAAATTTAAAAAATAAAAACATGTTATCTCTGACATACAGGCAGCAATGACCACACCGAGCTGAGAGGACCCACAAAGAGATGCAACTATGGAAGTGTAATTGTGACCTGTAAAAATCCATTTCCCTAAAATTAGAAACGTTAGCACAGGGAGGAGAAATTTACAAATGGAAGTCACTCCCTACTACCTGCACTGTATTTCCAGATAATTCTATTGACTTCTATAGAGTTTATGCAGTCACTATGCGATCAATTCACCATTGACTCAACCATACAGTAAATATTTACAGCAAATGGAATAAGTTTGTTAGGCCTTTTCCATTGCCTTGGCTCTGACTCTCAGGAGACAGAATTGTGAAGAGGAGAAAGCTTGAACATGGGAAATGCAATAATCTAGATTCTATTTTCCTGTGTGTATTATGATCTGTGCCATGGATCTGTTAAGCCATTAACATCAGAGTTGCAGGACATCTGAGGACTTTGAAAATGGGTAGTTTCAATCATTTTATGTAAATATGAAGACAGTGAAACCCAGAGAAGTTAAGAAGCTTGCCCAAGTTCACACAGTTGGTTAGGGTCAGAATGCCCAACCTCGTGGTCTTCTCGGTAAAGTATGCAAAATGCGAATTGTCTTCACTGGAGAACAGGTTATAAGCTTTGAAAATGAGAAAAATGATTTCTTAGAATCTTTCCTAAGTGAATCCATGGAAGGAGTAGGACGTGGAGTCTTCTCTTCAATGAGTGACTCTAGATACCAGCAGGATTAACAGCAAAACTATATAAACGAACCCTTGCAAAGTACAAGGATTGATCTGGGAAAAGGGAAGATCTTTCCCCTCTCTTTTCCTCTGCATAAGGTTGTCCCCATATTGAAGAATCCAAGAGTGATTATATGCTTCTCAAATGGCTCAACCTTGCCAATTCATTCTCTCATTTTAGAGTTCACATGAAAACATATTTTGCAATGCAGTGTTTTAAGGGGAAATTTTTATTTAAATATACTTTTCTCATGTGGCAACTATTATTGCTGTGGAACAGGAGAACATAATTTACAGTAACCTTTTCCAACCCGTTCTTGAATCCCCCGATGTCAACCCATATCTCACACTCCTTGCTATCTGTTCCTCTAATACAAATTGCTTTTTTTCTTCCACCAGCGTTCTATTTATAAGCCTTTCCATCAATACCTCATTGTGTTTTGAGCCTATCTTTTTTATTCTGCAGCTCCCACTCAAAAACAATTTTGTTTCTTCACCAGATATTTGAAACTTCTAAGTATTCTATAGTATCAGATAGTTAATGTTTCCCAGAGGAGATAAAAAATTGTGCTGAAGGGAACAATATGGCACCAAAAGATGAACATTCTTATTATTCTTGGGCAGCAGTGCCTCTGTGTTTACCCTTTCTCAAAGATGTAGCCTCTAAAGCCAATAACAGATGCAACACAATGAAAATTTTAAATAAGCACTTAACATCCTATATTGACTTTAGGATCAAAGTAGCACAAGCTGAAATGAGGCTTCTCTCTCCTCCTTACCCCAGAGCCTCTATCCCATGGAGAAAGGGAGTGACACGAGGGGCACTGACAGATGACGGATACAACAGCTCTTACACGTATATTTCTTCATGAGTTTAAATCACACATTTTCAGCCTTCTCGGTCCCCAAACCCAAGATCCATAAACTCTCCTGGAGCATTTTGTTGGGATTTGAATTTTCCTTAGTTGCCCAGTTTGAAATTCCAAGAAATCAGAACCTGGAGGAACCTTGTTGTCCTCTTACATTACTTGTTTGTTTTTCATATATTTGTATCTTCAGTCGTTTAATGAGCTAAAACGTGTGTTCTAGGATGTAAAGAGAACTAGCAGTCATTTTTGAAATTTTCAAAAGAAGGAAGAATAATTCCTATGTCCTAGACCAGGAGATTATAAAGTAAATGGAGAGACAAAACATGCATAAGATACATAGCTAATGGATAGAAAAACTTATTAATCTTGACAACATAAAAAATACAGAGTATTAGGATGATTGGTATAGAATGAAATTATCCTTAGTTTTATAGGAAGAATTAATATAAAGAAATGAATACCTAAAGAGTGCTGGACCCATGGAAGGACCAAATATATGCATGAATCGTGAGCAAGCTAAGTTATCCTAGTGAACGACACAATGCAATGAGAGAATATCCAGATAGAAATATCTGGCTGTGACAATTATATTTTGTGGTTGGAGTATGCCCAGTGGTACTTTGCCTACTTTGTAAATCAATATTCCACTTGAAATAGTCTTGTAGGGCAAACCCCAGATAGATGCTCACATTGGATTATCTCTCTGATGTATGAAAATTGAAGACTTCATGAAAGTGAATACATTGATTTGATGAAAACAGCCGAACTCAAATTTCACAATGAGAAAAAACACAGAGTTTGATTCCTAAAAGCACCTGAAGAGTTGACCAAGTGATTTCTCTCCCTCCAGTTCCACTCTACGAAGAAATAATAACCCATGGTCACAGAGGCTCAGCAAATAGATTTCATCTAGTCTAGATATTCTTCTGTGTGTCCTGGGATATTCCCCCCACTCACTTTTGGCCCAAGGCAGTTTTCTTCTTGCTTCAGGGCCTCAGTTTTAGTCTTTGCTTATGCGCTTCCTCCAGGTACAATGTTCTGCCTCTGAATTTCTCTCTGCTGTGATCTGAGACCTTTGCTTTGATGGCTGCCTTCTCCTGGTGTGATTAGTGTTTTCCTTCTTGCTGTGGTAATGGAAGTGGATTTGTAAACCCCTTTAGGGATAGAATAGCCTCTTCCTGTTTGGTTTCTAAAGTGAAAGCAGATCTCTCACTCATACATGCATAAACAACACTACATTTTCAGTACAACACACACATTCCACTGGCAAAGGGAACTCCAGTGTTGGTTTATTTACTTTACGTAGGTTATTCAGGATGTAGCAGACATTGCACAAGAAACTGTTAAGTGGCTGGGGGACGAGAGAAAGCACCAGACTGGACAGAGCAGAGTGAGATAAAAAGCATCCTGAAGGGGATGAATTTTGTGTCAAGTTTTACAGTTTAGTGGAGGGATGGTCCATGGTTAATCCAAATAAGGGAAACAGCACAGGTACAGGCACCACGGTGGGAATATGCAAGTCATCCCAGGAAGATGAAGGCAGCCACACAAACGTAGGGTGTCCTTGTGGCACTGTCACATTTTCACTGCGAGTCAAGGCGGGCTCACTGAGTAACTGTGTCCTGACAGCTGACATCTGTGGGGCACCACGTAGGAGAGAATCACTAGGCTAAATGCATTCTATGCATTAGCTCATTTCACTTTCTTAACCCTCAGAAGTAGACACTATTTTTGTTTCATTGTACCGGTGAGGAATGCAGGCTTATAGTGTTTAAACAATTTGCTCTAGGTCACACACTCCTAAGTAGCAGATCCAGGCCACAAAACTCAGATAGCTTCACACAGGGGAGACCATGGACTTGCGTTGAAGATGCACGGCCTCCCTTAACTATCCATGCAAATAAATTCATAGTTAATAAGACACCGGCTAGTAACTAAGAGCATCAGAAGTCTATTTTGGGGGTTGATGTCTTCTTTCATGAGTTCATAAAATGTCAAAACACAGGCCTGAGAAAGCAAATGCTTGCACTCATTACACATCTTGCTAAAGCAAAGAACCTAAAAATTCATCTGGGTAGCCTCTCCTGCCATGTTAACTACAAATTTTAGAGAAAGGGGCAATGGGTAGGAAACTTCCAGTTAGCAATGTCTAGTCATCTGACCCTTCCAAGTCCCGTAACGTCTGTCTCTTACAGCTTGAAGCCCCTGATTTGGTCTCTATCTCCCCATAGGATGAGACCAGGCTTTTGGAGTTCTGATCATGTAAGAAACAGAAAAACTCTGGGTCTAAAGGGTTAGTCAGGTAAACAAGCCAACAGATGCCTGGAAGTGTTGCCCTTTGCAGTTTTTGCAAAGGATTCCAAATGCAGAACCTTTTCATTAGTCCATGAGACTGACAAAATGTCTGCTTTGATTTGACTTAAAGTCTGCTTTGATGTGATTTCCTCCTCCAAATCTGGAGATAATGCCTGTTCATAAGCCTCGACCTTACCAGGGGTCACAGGATTCCTTTGATGCTATCTTGAAAGATATTTTTGGAGCTGTTGAATTTTTCTTAGCGTGCCCAACACTCCCAGCAAAAACCAGTAATACATTTTCATTTCCCCTACTTATTTATATAACTTAAGGCAAGTAAATATCTTGTCCTTTGAGAACCTTCCATCCTTTATTGTCTATTCTGCACAGAACCTGTTTTAATTGGATGTATTGATGTGAAAAATTAAACGCATGACCTTAGTAGCCAGAGGAAAGCAAGGCTTTCGGTTCTTGGGCCAGACTGTAGCTACTTGATGTTAGGTCAGACAGAGAAATCACATAGTGAGAGAGCATTCCTTTCACCTGGTAGTAGAATAGATCCTACATTGAGGAGAGAAAAAAAAAATCCTGACATGGTTCAAGAAACACACTCAACAAAAGAAAAACCTGTCTGGATCAGATATTGTGCAAATTACAATTTCTTTTTATTTCCACAAGAATGAGTCTCCAATACAAACCAAGTTCCATCAGTACCTCAGTCTCTATGAAACAGTTAACCAAGACCAACAACTTTTGTCAGCAGAGCAAAATGAGAAGAGATGTATAATCTAAACAAAAGGCTTGGATTTCCTAAGATTTCATCCAGGATTGGGACCTTATTCTATATCGGGCATTTACTCAGGGTCTAATGCCCATCACAAATGATGTAATGAGGAACGTGTATGCTTGTGATTGTTTATTCAGACTTTCTTGCCATTATTAGGAGAAACTGGCTCAGTGGAACTCTGGATGACTGGCCTGGTGATCAGTTATGCTTCTATTTATTCTTCCACTGTTAAAGCTGTTTTTTAAGTTATTATATGTACTTAGCATTTCTAATAAAAGGAACAAAATAAAAAGTCATTTGCTTGAGATAAAACATTAGCATAACACTCTGCCAGCTACTAATTTTGGAATTGCTTGTGTACAGTACTCTTCACAAAGATAAGAAAACTTGGTTTGAGCTAAAATGGCTTTCCCCCTCAATTTTCCACTATTCTCATGAGCCATACTACCCTTTTCTTAATTAAATTGAACCCTTGTTTGACCCTTTGGAGTCTCTGATTTACTCCTTGTTGTTATCTCATTGCTAATAATTAGCAGCAATGTCCTTTGGTTGAGCATAACATCTTTCTTACTTGGACATCTATTCTTCACGCCTCTCCTGACCTCTAAGGTAGGCCTGTATCTACCTCTTTTTGGCGAGCACCTCACTACATAACTAGCAGCTTCCATCGTCTCTTACACAGTCCTTCTTGTACCTTGTCAGCTGTTAGTCTAACTTCGCTGCCTCCACAATACCGTTTACCTGCCCCAATGCCTAGACCTTCAAAGCCCTTCACTGTGAAATCTTCTTTCACCATGATTCCCATACAAAAATCCTTTATCTAAGAAAGTTGGTTCTATGAAGTACATCTTCTGTATTTGTTTCCAAATTTGTATTCTAGCCCTTTTAAACTTTAAGAGCCAATTTCTCTTTAACATCTAGAATCTCTCTGAGGTTCTCTTTGATCAGATCAGACCACGATGATCCTTTTCTACTCTGAACATCCATTGCAATTTTTAAAATAATCTGAGTAGTACTTCCATTTGATATTTTACATAGAGTGGCTTTTATCAAATAGTCTGTATATTTAAAAACATATAAACTGAAATTCTAGCAAGTAGGGATATTTTCTTATACTTCTTTGTATCTCCCGTGACACTGAAAATATCACCCTAAATGTACAAGGGGCTCAATAAATATTTTTATCTAACTTGATTAATCAGAATGTTCTATTCCTTGTTTGATGAGTCTTAGCTACAGATTAAAATTTATATTACAGATAGATTTCATCTGTATACTGTAGGATGTTTGCATATCTTATTTATAATCAATATAAGCAATAAAAATGCAAGTGCATATACACAGAATGATCTATATCCTGCTATTAATTCATTGGACTGTAGATTCCTTGATAAAGAGTATTCCAAGTCTCTTTGGTACAGATTACTTCCCCAAAGAATAACCTCTAGGTACATAAAACCCTTGGACACTCATGGAATTGTAAGGCAATGCAAATAAGGCATAAAATCCCTCCCAAGAATCCTGAAATTTAGTCATAAGATTTAATCTAGTGACATCTAGAAAAAAAAAAAAAAAAAAAAAAACAAAGGACCTCAATAGATGCTAAACTGCCTTCAACAATAAAAAGTGAATTTCTGGATTTCCTTTCTGTCAAATTTAAGCCTTGCAAGTAGGAACTTATAAAAGACTCCTTCTACAGTGTGGTTCAACTTAAATATCTGCACATTCTATTTCTAGAATTTACTTCCTCAGATGTTGCGAGTGCTTCTGGGAGGTGCATCACTGTTAGTGCCTCTGCTGCAAGGAATCTTATTGCCCAAAGTTATGGCCCCTTCCTGGGGAGGCCCCATCCAAAGACTAATCAATGCAGGAATTATAAGAACGCAGTCCCCTCACCTAAACTCAGGACCACTCTGAGTCATCTCAGCTTCGGAGCTCTTTGTGGAGACAACAGGAACCTTGCTGGGACTGCCAAAAATCTCAACTTCTCTCTTTGCTCAATTCTGCTGCTATTTCTTCCCTTCCCTTCCTTTCTCTGGGTGTACATCCCAAGGGCACCCCTAGATAAATCTCCCATCTGCCAACCTCTATTTTAGAGTCAGTGTCCTCAGGGAACCCAACCAGTGACACTTGCCAAAGTTTAACTGATCTGTAGATGGCAACTTGGGATTCAAACCAATTTCACTGAGTTTTAAAGTCAACACACTTTTCTTCATCTGTTTGTTGGAAGTATTACAGGAATCTCTAGTTTTAAAATAAACTCCCTTCCCTTCTTCTTTCTCTCTCTACTTCTTTTCCTGATTAACACTGATTTAGAGCAATAGAAGGAATGTTTATTTTACTTATCAAATCTATTTTCATCTGTTATTTGGGTTAGAATAAGTCTATCTAGAAATTTTACTCCTTCCTATATCGTTCAGATTATCTTTTCTTAAATGGCCATTGTCCTTCTCTTTGTAATGATCTTCTTCACTTTTAGTAATAAATGTGACCGATACTTAGATATGTATATTTATGCATATATATATTTAAATGCATTTGTCACTGAAAGCCAAAATGCCTTATATGTTCTTCAGCTGCAGATTGTATAATCTGAGAAAATCTAAAAATTTCAATCAGGATATGTGGAAGAGATACATTCAAGAAGAGTTATTTACTTCCAAGAAGCTAAATCAATTTCCAGGAATGTGTTTTTTAATATCCCAAAATAACAGCCTTGGAAAATCTAAAGTCTTTTGGACTCAACATAGAATTCAGCTATAATCCATTATGTAAGTTATGGACAAAAATGACCAACCTGAAAGTTTACAAATATGATTGCTTAATCTTCTTATTTCTGAAGTTTAAAACTCCCAAGTCACAGAAGGTCCTTAGAGGACTTTGGCACAACCGTTGGAAACTGAGAAACATTTTTTCCTACCTGTTTTCTGTATAAATGAATGGGAGGCCCTGAAAAATCCTCAGGTCTTTGGGTCTCAGCTTGATTACGTCTCTATAGATTATAGAGATTACAATTTCCCTGGAGGCTTCTTTATAAACAATGTCTGTTGAAGTCTTAATGTTTATGCCTAGACTCAGAGTTCCTTGAGGGTAGGGACCGTGCAGGGTTCTGTTTTATATCCTTAGGTACTGAATAAATGCTTGTCTCATAAATACATGGGAGAGTATGTGTCAGGACACAGTTCTGTATTATTTCCCAAGTTCTCTATTAGATAGCTTCTGAACTGCAGGAGAAGGAGAAGATGAGGCAGAGGTAAACCACGTTTAATTCTGCTAACACATCAAGTCAAGCACGGTAACCTCAACTGCCTCATTAGTTGCCGACCCTTAATTAAAGATCACCCATCATTGAGGACTGAGCCTAAGTAAAGTAAATGCAAAATTACATAAACATAGGTATTATCTTAATACAAAGCTAATATAGCTCCTTATTTAAAGATCACACAAGTGGGCTTCCAAGCTGAAGATACTGATATCTGCATCACTGCCATGCTTGTTAAAGGAAACCTTGACGTCCACAATTCTTCCTTGTGGAGAAAAGAACACACATGCGTAACATCTTCCAGGGTCTTAGATATTCCTGGACCAGAAACAGCCAGGAATGACCCAGATAGTCTCCTCACGGGGGCCCTTTCCACCTCTAGAGCCAGGTTGCATATCTCTTCTAACACATCTGCTTAGGGCTTGACAGAATGAGGGTAATTGGATTAGACCATTCATTCTCTTTTGGGCAAGCCCCTCTCCCTCCTCATTTTAAAGCGTTCTTGTACTCTGCATTTCTCCTCTGCCTTCCCTTTGCATATGCCTCTCCTCATGGCTTTATGATCACCATCATTATTGCTTAGCATCTCAAAACTCTCACCTATTGTTTATTTCACAGTCTCTCATTACATAACCCGGAGAAGCAGGTCAACAGCACTATTAACATTCCCCAGAAAAATGGAGGACTAAGGCTGCAAAGACTTGTTTAGAATTGTCCCAGCCAGTGTCCAGGGAACTGTCCAAGAACTCAGATAATAGCCTGAACCTCCTGACTACACTCCTGTCCCCACTCTATCTTCCCTCAAACCCGAGTGAGAAAATAAATCTCCTTATCAATTAATTCAAGAGCATGGGCTCTGGAGCTGTGCCAATTTGAGCTTAAAAAGACCCCAATTTTGACTCATCTGGTTGCATGATCTTCAGCAAATTTCTTGATCTCTCTAAGCATGCATTTCTTAATTTGTAAAGTGGTGAAAATACTGATCTCATAGGATCATGATAAAATGATTAATGCAAAGCTCTTGCTATGGAACCTGCACATTGCCTGTGCTCAGTGAAAGGGCCCCTCATTGATTTGTGTATTTATTTGATGAGTTACTTCTCGTGGATGTATTTGAAGTGCACCTTCTGTTTGTTTTCTTGATGGGAAGTAGGAGGGGCCGACAGACTGTGTAGAGGGTGAATCTCTGCCCGGTCCGGGTTTCTACTTTGGCAATCTACTTATTCTTCCAGAATTTATGGCTCCCTTAGAAAGAGAAAGGGCTAGGGGAAATGAGGAAAGAGTCAGAAGCAGATGAAAGGGGTAACGGGGTGATGGAAGTTACGGTTAGTACTTCGTCTTCACCCCTATCCACTTTCACATAAATGCAATTCAAATGATTTGCTACAAGAAACGATATCTTCCCAGGTGTGATGGGTTGAAATAAAAGGAGGAGAAAAATCAATATTGTGCAAAGAAATCAAAACAACTGATTGCCTTTTATTAGTAGTGTTTATATTCATTTCTTATAGCCAGCACCAGTGAGAAGGAAACCCGCTTAGCCTAGCTTTTCCTGAGGACTGTTGATGTGTAGCCATTTCTGCTGGTGCATTTTTTAAGCAGAGCTGCAGGGAATGTCATGTGTTGCAGTAATTGCCATGGAAACCATTGTTGTCGAATGAATAGAGAGGTTTTAAATCTTTGGTAATGAGCCTGAGAAACTAAGTAGGTCTTCAAGTTTAACTTGTATGGAAGTGCTTTATATGTCACAAAGATATCGGTGGCAAAATGTAGGGTGCAAAGGATGGCAGAGAAAGTTTCTTTAAAAAAAAAAATTGAAATAAACTAGCCTAATATTTCGTTACACTTCTCCTAGAACTTTTAAATAAAGAAACACCAAAGATTCATAGCATCTGGCCCCAAGCCTTAAGTAACACCCTTGTCAGTTGAACAAAGTGTAACTTTGATACCTTTCCACAGAAATCAACAATTTCAGTTCACCTCCCACGGACCTCAATGGTGTAGAATGTTAAATATTTTCCAGGCTATTAATTATTCAGTTCATCTGGATCGTGAGATCCTTGAAGGGGAGTGCTGAGAAGGCACATTCACAGGAGGTACCTGCGGTCCCAGTGCGTGTCTCTCGTATGTATGTGAGTGCTGATGTAGGAAGGACCAGGACAAAGGGGCCCCACCCTTGCCATCAGCAATGTCTTGTGATCTCTCTTCTCTTTCCTTTTCACAAATTCTAACACCTTCTCTTCCACCGAGGCCTTTTCAGGCTGAGTGAGGCAGGACTAGTGGAAGCAGCCTCAGAGGAAACAAGGAACAAGGGATAAAGGGCCAACAGAGTAAGTCTTTCTGCCTCCCAGTGGCTGAGGGGCTCCCTCATCCAGGGACACCATGGCGCATAGCTGGGTTACTGGATAGAAGCTGCTTCATGGACATTTACAGGGCAAAGGGGATCAGGACCTGCCACTGAAAATATGCCACTTGGCAGAAAAGTGATTTTTGAGCTAAAGGCATTTGAGTTCCTAAAATCCCTGATCTGCCTAAAAGCAGAGCCCGCCCGAAAGGACTCAACAGTCATAAATCCCCTCCCGGCAGCTCTAACCTTCTCTCCTGGTTCCACAACCAAACTCTGTCACCAACTATCGCATCTCCCATCTGCTCTCCTAAGGGCCCATTTATTTTCCAGAAAGTCATTTGCTTCTCTATAAATTCCCTTTCTTTCCCACCCCTTCCCCCTACCCCCCAGCTAACCCTCCCCAGAGACCCCAAGTCTAACCCTCCCTCTGAGTGACTCATCACTTGATACACATGAACGCAGGATCCACTTGCTAAAATATTTCTGACTGTTTTTCCCTTGTTAACCTGCCTTTTATAGTCCAGAGCCTCAGCAGGAGAACTTCGGAAAGTAGAAGGAAAAGGAATTTTTCCTCCCTCCCCTGTAACTATCATGGTCACTTTTTCCCCCACAGTGTTTAAGAGAGAAAAGAGAAGATGAGGAGGAGGAAGGGTCCCAGTAAGAGGTCTCTGTTCTGTCTCTCCAGCTTTGTTACTAGGGTTTACAAAAAGCATTAGAAAGACTTCCCAAAGGTTCTGTGATGCTTAGAGAAGTAGCTCTTGTTCAGTGGAGGGTCTGCAAAGGGGAGTGTCTTTGGCCGGAAGGAACACGGCAGTGGAAGGCAAAGAGATGGTGTCAGCATCTGACCAAGAAATAAAGGGACCAGAAAGACACAGGGAGGGAAGGGAAGATAAAGAAGGGAAAGGAACCACGCCCCGGGAACCTCATGGGAGCAGAACTCGTGTGGGTAACTTAACCAATGAGAACCTTTCCTTTTAAGTCACCACATGCAGGCGGTGCAGGGAATATACTGCCACGTCTCTACAATGAACACGCTGGAACCAGGTGGCCCGGGATGGGGGGGGAGGGTCTCAGATCTGTCATGACCAGCTGCACGTTCCTTAACTCCTTCACTCTTCACCTTCCGCAAATGGAAAAAGTGGATAGGCATACACAGACCCAACAAAATTACTCTGAAGATTAAATGAGATAATATATGTATATTTTTAGAAAAGTGCTAAAGCAGAGGACTTTCAGTAAAAAAAAAATGAAAACCTAGTGATCACTACAAGCAATGGAGGATGATGATGATGATTGATCTCTAATGACACAGAACTGCTCCTTTTTATTCTTTACTGCATTAGAAACCCAGGTCCGGCTGCAGAAGTCACAATTCACAGTTTGACATTAGGAATCTGCCCTCCCTCCCCACCTCACAAGGGCTGGGGGGTGACAGAGAGGAAAGGGTTGGCAGAAGGTGAGACTGTGGCTTCAGTGCTATTTTAGAATGATGAGCGCTGGAAATCCAGCAGTTTTAAAATCCTGCCCTGCTAATACCCTCTCCATCGGGAACTTCCCATGGGAATTCGAGGCAGTGAATAGCAGAATTGAATTGGTCGTGTTGGTAGGTTTGGAGCCCTCTGGTAAATGCTGGAATTGGAGCACACCGCTTAGATGCTCTCTGCAGAATTTAATCATGAGATTGCACTGCTCTCTAACCAGTCTCATGAAGGAATAAATTCAAGGAGAAAAGTGGGAGCAAGATGAGTCCCAGGTCATCACGCCACCTCTCAGTGACGTTGACCTCATCTGTCCTGTCTTAAAATACAGCACCTACAACTCCCCTGTGTCCTGCTCTATGTTTTCTCCTTAGCACTTATCGTCTGAGATCTTCCATGTTTTAATTATTTATCTTGGAGGTGAGGATCACTAACAACTAAAATGTGAATTGCACCAAGAAGGGGATCTTGGTCTGCTTTATCTCAGCAACTGAAACCACGCTTGGGTTGAAGAAGGTAGTCAACATGGATTTGCTGAATGAATGAAAGGGAAGAGAGAACATGAAGTGGGTCTGTGTGCCTCTTAATACGTATGTAGTAGCCATGCCCCCCAGGAAACCCAGGCTGGTAAATGTCCTGGAATGCTAACCGATCTGATCAGCAAGTCTGCCACAGGACTCGGTAGCCAGGTAGCTAGAAAAGGGAGAGAGCAGTAGACCTGGGCCTAGGGGAGAGAGAAGAGGCTGAAAACATCTTTACAAGTGGACAGCAAGAGTGAGAGAATCAAATCAGGGTACGATGACCGAGAAAACGTTATCTCCAATTCCAGGAGAGCAGAAAGCCATAGATAGCAGACTAAAGTTAGCTTCTGGACTCATTTTCCCATGAGAACATTAGGTGGTTAGTTTCTCCACAAATAACAGTTTAGTCTGTTTCAGAGACACACTCAATATGGCGGCAATATGGAAACAGACCCTATGTAAACAATACACAAGTAGGTTTTATTATGCCTGTATTGGGTTCATGCTTGCTTACCTATCATTCTTTCTTTTTTGGAGGGGGTTGGGGGTGGGAGAGGAGAGCTACACAACTTAGAAAGAATGGATTCAGAGTACAATTCCCTTTTGGGCAGGCTTCAAGCTACAAGGAAGTGGCAGCTATTCATGGAAAGCCTGGCAAGAGTCATAATAGACATAAATTAGATTGAGGGTTTCATGCCATTGAGCCTTCATTCAGGATTGCCTCTTTTACTCAATTGATTGGTTGGTAAGTCAACCTCAAGCAGTGTGAAGCTGGCTTTGTAGTAAATGTTTTAGAAGTACAGAGAGCTATCAGAGACTTTGAACATGTCATCAGTCAGTAAATTTGTATTCAGTATTTATTTCAGTGCACGTTTTTATACTTCTAGGACTGCTAACCAAAGGTCATGGCTAAGGTTGTAGAAGCCATCATCACACGGGGAGACTGTGGCAGGTGGTAGGGAGCAAAGGTACCCAAGCCTAGCTCATCTCTTATGATGTTATTGGCATACACGCTACCTTGGAATCCCCAGGTCGATCATTTAAATGGGTTGGAGGTCTGTATGGTTTATAATTAAGGAAGGGTGAAGAGAGTCCTTACCAAATAAAATCTTGCTGGTTGGACTCATCCTTCACTCTGCATCACTATTTCCACTGCTTATTATCACTGCTCATGCCACTTGAGTTGACATTGGTAACACTGATACAAAATCAGTCCCAAGTTACCCACCTGCTCCCATGCACACTTGATTAAACGAACACAGATGAAATAATCGGGATTATTTTTGACCAGGTAGCATATGTCAAATACTGAGCAAGATGCTCATTCCTTCATTATTCTTAATCCTTCTCACATCCTGTGGGTGTTTAGCTGATGAAGGAAATGAAGATGTAGAGAGTTTAAAAATGTGTCCAGGGCCACATGGTTAGTGAGTACTAGATTCAAAACCAGATTGCTCTGTTTATCAATCTCATTTTATTTTGCTGTACTTCACATCTCCTGGAAGAAACACTTACTTCCTCAAACCACCCATGATGTGGGTGGGTCATACTTAATGATGGCGGTGGAAGGGGATTTGAATTTCATGGTACTTATTACACGTTCCCATTAAATGGGTGACTATTTATTTAAACCTTAGCAGCATGTGTATTTTTAAGTTTTCTGATAGTCACATAAAAAAAAAAAAAGTAAAAAGAAACAGTTAAGATTACTTCTAGAAGTCTATGTAATTTAATTTAATATATCTCTTATTGCTTCAACATGTAATCAACACAAAAATTATTAATGAAATATTTTCTATTATTTTTGCACCAAGTTTTGGAAATTTGGGGTGTATTTACCTACAACACATCTCAACTCAGACTATCCACATTTTAAGTGCTCAGTAACCACAGGTGGCCTGTGATACCATCTCAGACAGCACAGATACAGACTTTGAGTGCCACGGAGGTGAGGACTAGCACTGAGGACAGTGGCCCAGTAGGTACCCAACCCATATTTGGTATATGAACATTTGATGAATGAATGAATGAGTAAATGAAAGTAAAAATGGACCCAAATATGAACATATGGAAACTTACATTATTAATGATATGAACCATGAGAACACCATAGAATGTGGTTACTTACCAAGGTCTTTTATTTGGCACATTTAAGTACAGACTACTACTGAAATTTAGTTGAATATATAGAGACATGTAGTCAAATGCTTGTATGCACGTCTCCATGGCTCTGTTTCCAGCCATCTACTAACTCCTATCTCTCTCTCTCTGCCTCTCTCTCTCTTTCTCTTTTGCTCCCTCTCTCTCTCCTCCATGTGAGGACACAGTGAGAAGGTGGATATCTGTCAGCCAGGAAGAGAACCCTCACCAGGGACTCAAATCTGCTGGCACCTTGATCTTGAACTCCCAGCCTCTGGACCTGTGTTTTTAAGCCATCCAGCCTGCAGTATTTGGTTAAGGCAGCCTGAGCAGACTAAAATGGAAGACACACAGTAAATGAAGAATTAATGAATGAAGGGTGTCAAAAGGCAATTGGCAGCCCAGTAAGCTGAATGCCCCCCTCGGGATCTGTCTCTGATCCCTGACCCACTTCCTGGGAGACAGCCTTTTCTCCTCTTTCAGCATAATGCAGGGTGGGAATCCGTTTTGCCCCCGCTACCCCATGACACACTTAGAAGGCGCATCTGAGCTGAGAACAAACTGTTTCATTTTATGGCCTGAAGCGCTGTGTTTTTATCCTTCCTTCGACAATGGGTATGAGTTTACAGCTGGGAAGAGCATCGACCTCCAGGCACCACTGAAGGACAGGCCACATGAGGTTTTGTCCTTGGGAGAACAAGTCCATAGGGCAAATCCCCATTTATTTTCTCCCAGTTTCCACTAGGAAATGCTGCAATAAGAAGAATGCTGTGTATTTCTCTGGCTTCCACACATGGCCTTTCTTTACTTAAAATTCTTTATTTCTCCCCATCCATTCATTGCTAGGTTACGTGTTCTGTAACAATGGGCTGCCATTTAGTTTCCATCTCTAAGCCTAACTGGTCCTCAGCCCAAGGACTCACTGCCGTGGAGTATTATTCTACAGTATTGAGAGGCACGTGGCTCTCCCCAACGGACTTTCATCTGCACTGATCACCAACCAGAAAAACCTCATGTCAGAGGTACAAGGCAACTTCTTTGTCTGAAACCACCCACTCCTCTTTTGTTTCCTTCCAGGGCTCACGGCGCATTATGTCCTACACGCCCTTCTCCATGGCTCTGTAGATGTGAACCTTTAAACGCAGGGTATTGAAAAATAATACAGGAAAAAAACCCACCACCATGAAAATTACAGAGCTTTGTCGTCAGGAAGCAGGCAGCTGCCTAAAGGGCTCTGCTGAGCAAGAATTCAGACGGTTTATATGTTGGTGATTCAAGCTCTCCGGATGACAGAAGGAAGGGGGTCAGAGGGGAGGGAAGTTAAAAAGCAACACTGGGAAGTATCTGAAAACCACTCTCTCAGGCCCTGTTCCTATTCAGCAGAAATGCATTAAGTAGAGTAGTGTGGGAGGCCAGGACCCCCCATTGCTTCAGGATCTAGTTGTTAAGGAAGGGCCTGTGGACATGTGTAGACTGGGGCCATGGGAGGGAGTGAAAACCAACAGAGAGCCTACTACATTCCTGGGACTAAGTATCAGTATGTATCTTGTCCCCATCAGTCCTTATCAAGATCCTATAAAATGGTAAAATTGGCATTTACTTCTCCAGTGGAAGTTGGGGGCACCACCCTACCTACCTACCAAGACCAAGGCATTCAACCTCCAGTTGCAAAGCTGAAGGCTCACATGACTGACCTTCAACTACAGGGAGTCTCCCAGTTCAAGAATACATCTCATTCCCTTCCCTGGGGGTATCTGGTCAGTTTCAGAGTTCAAGGAACCAGCCCTCTTGCCTACATTTGGGGCAACTCTGAAGGGCCATCCTAGCTGCAGAGCTCTCTGAGCTCCCACTGAGGTCTCTGTTATGACCCCATCATGGTCCCGTCCTCCAGTCCTGCTTCCTCACTTCTTTTTGGGCTTTCTCTAGAGCTTCTCTTCCCCCAGTAAACTGCTGCATGCAGACAGCCATCTCAGAATCTGTTTCCCAGGGAACCTGCCTGTTATGAATCGCGTTCCCCTCAAATTCACATATTGAAGTTCTCACCCTTCCAGAATGAGACTGTATTTGCATATAAGGCTTTAAAGAGGGGATGAAGTTAAAGTGATGTCTCTGGGGTGGACCTAATCCAAAATGACATGAGTCCCTATGAGAAGGGGAAATTTGGATGCAGAGAGAGAGAGAGAGAGACACATGTGCCCACAGAGGTATGATCGTGAAGACACAGAGGGAAGGCAACCATCTGCAAGCCAGAGAGGCTACAGAAAAAGCCAACCCTGCCGACACCTTGATCTTGGACTTCCAGTCTCCAGAACCATGAGAAAATAAATCTGTTGTTTAAGCCACTGAGTCTGTGGTATTTCGCTATGGTAGCCTTAACCAATTAGTATACCATCTAAGACATCTTCTCTAAATGTCTCTAGTGCTCCATTTTACAAATGAGAACCCAAGGGTCCGAGAGGTTACAGGATTAGCCTAAAGTCACAGAGCCAGAAAGCAGGAGTCCTGATGCAAAGTCCATGTCTTTCAGCTACACAAGATAAAAATCTAAATTCCACTGTCACTTGTTCATTCCTCTGTAACCACTATTAACCTTTACTACAGAGACTAAAAATTAACACTCGATGCCATTTCATCCCTGTCCAGGATGACAGCACCTTCTAATGGGGTTGACCAAGAGGGACAAGCCACAAACTGCTGTTTATTTACTTCACTAATCATTACAAACAGCATGTTCCCTCCCACCCCAAACACACCTATAAAATTTAAGGCAGTATACGGCATGAAAAATAATTGTGAAATGTACAACGGATAATTTACTTATGAAAATGATAAAAACTTCACACCATTCTCAAAGGAAAGACTAAAAATAAAACTTTGATGAATTTTCTAAGAAATGAGAAACCATGATCTAATTTTAGCTAAAGGAAAATTATTGATCTACTCTGGTAAGTGAACACTATTTATATTTAATTTTGCAAAATACAGTGATTTCCATAACCATAAAATAATAATAACTTCAAGTCTTCAAAGTTCCAAATGTTAAACGTGCCAAATTATTTCTGCTCTTTGAAAAATAAAACCTTATGAGAATGGCTGAAAGGTTCATCTCTCTAACTGTCATTACTCTCCGTACTGGGAAAGGCTGAATGGTTACCTTGGTGTTTAGGGAGTGAAAGGTAGAAATATAAAGATGAAATTATGACAGATCCCCTTTGGAAGAAACCACTAGTAAATGTGTGCTTGCACTTAGTAATTACAAACAAGGAGGTGGACAGTGGATGCTTTTGCATTCTGTGTTGGGCTGGGAGGAAACTTGGAGACTCTAGTCCATTTAATAGATGAGGAAACTGGGGCTCAGAAAGATTCAACAATGTGTCCATAGTCATAGGTTCATTAGTACTGGAGCCAGGGCAGAAACCAACAGCCCCCAGCTACTGGTCGGGGGTGCTTTCCCCTACAATGTGCTGCCTTTAACTTCTCTAGAAGCTGAACTTAAAATAACAATGTATTCAACAAAATCCAAAGGTAATCTTTAAAATAGAGCCACAACTTTTGGGAATGGCATTCATCACTGCCTGTTGTAAAATGGGATTAATCCACGCACTATACATGTGTTCTGTGTTGCATAATCTAATATTAGCTCTTTGAGGGTGAGATGCTAGATGTTTTTTACAGAGGCCAGAGGACAACTTGCTAAGTAAGAAAGTTTTGAGAACCACAGGCCTGATAATCTCACCCATTTGATGAACCAGGTGTTCAGAAAAGTGGACATTACAAGAACTTCTGGCTGGAGTGAAAAAAATCATGTCCACTATAAGGCTACTTGCGCTCTTTGGTGTCCTAAGAACAAAGGCAGTGATATTTCCTGGGGACATCTCTCCACTGTTGAGATGTCCCCAGAGAAGTGTGGCTCACATGTGGGTAAGTGACTCCTGGTGGCAAGAGAGGTGACTGCTCTCTGCACTGAAAGAAGAAATTGCATATGGAAAAGACACTGAGTTATAAGGCACAGGACCTCCTATTTCTGTGCTTTGCTTTTATATATCCTGCGAAAGCCATTTGTGAAGCAGGCCAATGTTTATCTCTTGTTAGCTCTTTTGCTGGAAAAGTCAGTGGAAATAAAGTCCCCTGCTGTCCCAAACATATTCCTGACAGGTGTCAAACCAATTACGGTAATTACTGTGTGCTGTGATTGCCCAGTACCCAGCTTACCTGGTCACACAGCCTGAGTGGGGGCGGCTGCATCTTTGGTAAAGCAATGACTGGTTCCTAATGAATACTTTTCCACCGACAAGCATTTGAGAAGGGTCAGAATTTCAAACACTTTTCTCTCCAATATCCCTCCTCCCACCCTGCCACATACACACAAATCATGTTTATTCCTAAGTGCTTCCTTGAAAATCACATTTCAAGAAACCATAAAGAAAAAAAAAGTCTATTAGGTACTTGTCTCTCATTTCTCCTCATTTTTGCAGGTGGGAGGAAGATTGGGTTAAGAGTTCTTTCATGACAAAAGTCAGGAAAAGAATCCACCTACAACATAGAAATCCATTCTACTGTAGAGTGGTCTTGAGTAGAGAGTTAATCATGGCCACTGTTTGCCTGGATGAGCTGGTTTAAAGAACCCGGCAGGACGTGGCCAGGTCAGGTGGAAGGGGCAGGCACTCTGATTCATTCAGACACTTACAACCAGTTGATTCATAATGTGGGCAGTTTGCCATTAAAAATACAGGGTTTATCTACTTAAGTATCTGGACTTAAACTCATCAATGACCATGAAAATTTCCTCCCTGAAATCTGCATCAACCAGTCCAAATGTACCAAAACCAGAATGAGCTCTTGAAGAAGATATTTACCTGAACTCTGCAAACAAAAGCATCTGTTATGTGCTCTCAGCCATTCTGTCAAATTTCGGTGGGCATAATTAGCAGTACAGAGATGATTTGGGATGACTGCCACGTGACCCTGCACTGGGCGAATCTGCATAACACCCACTGCATGGCAATCTGTAGGCTGGTTTTAGTCTTTAATGGCAATTTCATAGATAACTGCCCTTCAATATACAGCCCCAGTGGTTCTAAAGCTATTTTGAATGGATTATTGGTGCCAGGTGCCTTGGACAGGAATAATTTTTTAAAAGTGCCTGTCATATTTCTTCCCCTGATTGTTATCAGTGTTTTTCTATATCCCAAGGGGTTTTTAGCACAAGGTCTGTTTTCTAAACCTCTCCCTGGATTGTTACTTTCCTCCAGGAACAGCCAAAATGACACACCGCCTCCGCGGATATATTCCCACGCGGCTCCGTGCTTTTAGCCACAGACATGGCCTTGTTTTGATATGCATTTCATTTAAAGCTGCTTCTGCCAGAACTCGTGCACCCGCTACTGTTACTTCTCACCGTGCTGCAAAATGTCTCTTCCAGTGGCTTCGCTACTTTGCTCATCTTAAAAGTAGTGAAATGCGTGTTTTTCTTTTTTAAAAAATTGCCTTCTATTTTGAGGTTTACTTTTTCTTCACGTAAAAGATATATATGTATATATACAAACACAAACATACACACACTTTTATATATATTCTCTTCTGAGGTTAATAGCAACCCAGTAAAAAACTATGAAAAATTAGAAGTCAAGAAATGTAACAAAAGAAAAAAAAAAAGAAATATAACAAAAGCATCATTTTGTTTGTGGTCTTGTGCATGTGTTTTTTTTTTTTTTTCCCCTGGCTCATTGTTGAGAAGAATGCGGTGAGTGATCACCTGATTTTTAATATGATCGGACATCTTTCTCTTTAATTAAAACATCCTTTTTCTTGTTGTGAGAATCATCCTCCGTGTCATCTCTTTTGAAGTGGGCCTTGTTTGGGTTTCTTTAGATTGTAGGCAGAAATCCACTTAATCCAGTTATAGGATTACAAGCCATACTAGTTTAAGTGGTATGTTCATATCTAAGAATAATTGCTACATCCTCAATGGGGATGTGTAAGTGCATATCTTTATATACACATAAGTGTGCGCACACACACACACACACACACGACTGCCTACACGCATCTCCATCGATCACATCTGGCTTTCAAAATAAATCACAAAGGAATAGTTTAAGTTAGAAATGGGCATCCTTACGTTAAAAATGGAAAGCATTATCTCACAGGTTTTATTGCTGCCTCTCACTTTATTCATCAAGTGTTCAAGCAGCACTGAGGGGTTGTGTGGGCTGATTGCTTAGTTCCACATGTGTATCAAAGAGAAACAGAAAATCCATTGAGATGTGTGTATTACAGTGATTAGGAATCCAGGCACTTCAGGCTTAAGGATCTTAAAGATGACTTTGGACAAAATATTTTCCTTTAGATGTAGAAACCTAGACACTCACACAAGGGTCCGGGAAAGACTAGTGAGTTCATTGTGCTACTTTTTTCCCTGTGGAATATCAAATTAGAGAATTATTCTACGTATGCTGTTGGAAGGGATCTCTGGACTGGTTACAGTCCTGGTTGGTGGGCAATCTCTTACACTTCCTTTTCTGGTGCATGTGCGGCTTCTAAAGGGAAAATGCTCTTTTATTTATATCTTCATAGTTAATGGTGAGAAAGGTTTGCAAAATATTAGGCCTTTCCCCCCTTATTCTTTTAATCTCCTCATTTTTCTTCTAGGTAACCGTCATTTTAGTATATAACACCGGTCATATTATACTAATAGTTTTCTACATGGAATATTTCTATTTTACTTTAAAACACTTTTGTGTCTATACACAGATCTATACAAAAATACCACACATGTATTACCCAGGGAGCTCTGCCAGGCTTCATGTCCATTGAAGTCCAGAGAGGGAAGCATTTGCCCAGAGTCACTCCCCTAAGTGGTAACTGAATCAGCTCGGAACCAGGCTCATCAGACTGCACGCCATCCTTTCTGCGCCTTCTGTAACGGGATAGTCCTCACATCCGCTCACCTGTGACCTTTTCCCACATTTCTCCCTGCCGGGAGGAGGGACTAAGATCACGGTCTGGCCAAACACTCCATGCTTTCATCTGCATTTCACCTATGTTGTTAGTGGTGAATGTGTTTCTGGGTTTGTGCTCCCCTGGTGGCTAGAAGGAGCCACTGTTTCACTCTGTATAAGATTCCACTTTTAACACTGGTCACTGGCATTCGTTGCATCAGAACGTTCGTAGAGAGAACGTTGGCATCCCTTTGACCTAGTGTCTACTCCTTTAATATCTTCAGAACATACCTCTGTGGTTGTCGTGGGGACATAATTGATTCAGGTGCCCAGATGTGAGCACTTTCATAGTAACTTCGTGTTAAAAAGAGGCAATAAAATCACAGCTAGAGCTACGACTTGTTAGGGGCTCATGCGTTTCTCAAGGCAAAACTCACTGAACGCTTGGTGCTGAATTTGTTTATCATTTGCTCTAGTCAACGGAAAACGGTATCCCACACAAAAGACCGAAGGACCCCTGAAGGCAGGGGAGCCTATTGTATGTACGGCCTTTATCGAAATGAACAAAGAGCTGGTTCTCAGGAAATATTTATTGGCTAGCTGTGTTGTTTACACTTGAGTTTCTCTGAGATATGCCTGGGCCTCCTGAAAACAGAACCATCTCTCAATGTGATGAAAGGTTCTAGGCTGCTGTGCAGGTGACGAGCTATTGAAAACAGCTGGTCTTCCAAAGCAAGCAAGTGGGCCGGGTTGGTTAACCTCCAGCTCACTTGTGCAGTGATTTCAAGATCTGCATTTTAACTTACACAGAGGAAATGGAAAGAGGACATTTTCCCCTCCGTCTTTGCCAGCTAAGACCTTTGTTTATTAAGGAGAAGACCAACAATTTCTCTGAGACTCCTCACCAGCAGGCAACGAGTAAGGAGTAGAGGGACGACCAGTACCAGGGAAATCAACAGGCATCCTTATGCCAGAAATCAAGACTTGAACCTAATGCACAAACCTGCTTCAGTGAAAGAATCTGCGCTTAGCCGGAGGGCTCCCTTCCAGAGGGAGGCCTCCTTCCATGCTGGGGACAAACGAATGATTCCAGAATTTTCTTCCACCTGAGAGACTGAATATACAAACCAACAATGGCTGGACCATGTATCACAATAGAACTCTGACCCACTCTCTGCAGCAACCGATCCCGGAATCCAAGCCACTATCTTCAGTAAACCAGTTCAGGAAGCTGGATCTATAAGTCAGACTTGTAAAAAGTCAGACCACTATTTCTAGCAAACAGTCCAGGAAATTAAAAAAAAAAAAAAAGCCACTATCACAATCTGCCTAAAATAACCAGGACTTGATCAAGAATGGACAGTTTTTCTTATTTTCATCTCTGCTCCCACATTAGAACCAACCAGGGAAGGTCAAATATGAACCTCTAACCAATCACATAGGACTATCAGATAGGATAACTTCTGAGCAGCCCACCTGTAGCATCTCCATGCCAACAGCCTCCAATCAAGCTCCATCCCTGAAGCTCCCTGCTTTTTCCTCTATAAAGCTTTCCCACTCCCCTTGCCTTGAATCTCAGCAAAATCATGAGAGATGGTGGCTGATCTTTTGCTCTCGAAAACTGAATATATAGCCTTTGTCTGCTCTCATGTACTTGATCTTCACTTGTTGCCACATGGCCCCCCAGTTTCTTTCCCTATCATGGTGCAGAGCAGTGAAGTGTGGGGCTCTGGAACCGTGTGGTTAAACACAGGCATCACCACTTGCTAGCTGCGTGGCTTTTGGTGAGTTACTTAACCCTCTGTCTCAGTCTCCTCATCTGTAAAATGGGAACGATAACCGGATTTGCCTCCAAAGATAGATGCGAGTTGGATCACTTGATACTCATTAAAGCACCGAGAAGTGCTATATCTATTTGAAGTTCTAGCCGCAGCTATTTTTATCAGCCCTCTTATGATGAGGCACATTGTCCCATTCCCCCTTCCTGTGATCTGCATCATAGGCTCTAAACCCTAATGAGATGTAACTCCGATCTGCAGAGATAGCATTTGAAAGCACTGATACTTACTCACAAATTAACCTGAGTTAGTGTGTACGGTTTACCCACCCAGGAACAGACTTGGAAATCTGACATCAGCAAAGCTTGAGAAAGGGTTTACATGGGTGGGTCTTTTTGGGTAGTGAGGTGGGTAGGTACTTTAGGTGGGCAACAGGGAACTTCGGTGGGCACTGGATGAACACCAAAGGGACTAGAGCAGTCAGACCCTTGATTCTTAGGATGTGTGTGTGGTCCTGGGAGAGGATGCATGAGAAAGGACACCAGCCCCACAAATTTCCATCCACTTAATGAGGCCAGGATTCTCCCAGTGGCCGCAGACCTGGTGGGCTCACCTGTTTGAATCACTGGTGGAAGCAGACAGACACCTTCCCCTGAAGGAATCCAGCGCTCCCTCTGCAGACTCTATTTTTGTTCATCAAGAAGTTATCTGAAGAATTTATCACTTGTAACATTCGCCAATTTAGACTGAGAAGATCAACCTTGCCTTCCCTGCTGTTCTTCAACCTCCTGTTTAGTCATGAATTGCTGTGTGGGTAGGCAGGTCTTCTAGAGTTTAGGATTTTTTTTTTCTTTTTTTAAAGCCCTTTGCTCTGTCAAAAGGCAAACCCAGCTTAGATGTTTTGCTGGAAAATAGGCAAGCTGTGAGATTTCTCTTGATGGCTATTGTGAACATCCCCTAAAGCAAAGAGTTCCTGAAAGCATCTCGGTTTCCGAGACTTGAGCCCAGAACTGTGTGCAGGAGATAAGGATAATGGGGGTCTTAAAAGCCAGAAGCATGCTTCCTTTGTCTCACATTAAATTGAACCCGTTCCTCGGGTTTTTGGTTTGGGGGTCAATGTATGATGCTGTGTGTGCTGACATGCAGGTTCCCAGACTTTGCAACGAAACAGCTGGGGCTGCAACACAGAATTGAAACTTCACCTTGAAGTCTGTCTTCACCTAACCAAGGAACGTTGCCTCCAGCAAGAGAAGTGGCAGGGTGCTTAAACCAACTCTGCTGTTCAAAATTGAGGCTCTGGAGCAGGAGGGATGATTGCTGCTTCAATGTTTTTTGGGAAAGAGTTGGAGTATAAATATTACTTAAAAAAAAGAAAACCCAAAGGAGCCAGACAAGTCAAGTTCTCCCTTTACCTCTATTGAAGTAATCTGTTTCCTAAAATTTGCTAGAACTACACCTGGCAGTCGTCCCTGAGTCCCCGAGGGAAAAGAAATAAAAATCTAGAAAAGATTCCCTTATTTAGCCAGGCTTATTTTCTTACTTTCTGCTTCAAGTAGCCAAGCCATTTACTCTGAAAGCTTCTGTAACTGAACATGTGTATTTCCTGAGCTATTTCAAATGTGTTCTATTACGCCTCAGCCTTTTTCAATGATGGACTTTGCACAGAGTTCTAATGCCCGGTGGTGCAATTTCTAACTGAGAGGTGCGTTCTCAATGCAAGCTGAGTAAAAAACAGTGGCACAGCACAGGAATAAAAATAATCTCTTAAGAGTTGCAGTTCCAGAGTTTTCCGTGGAGCTCCAGCAGCCAAGCATCACACAGCCCTGGATCGGGACATGTGCCCTTACTTGCCCTGCCTTTGCCATCTGTGGGTAGGGCAGTGAAATGCCTGTCCCAACTTTTTTTGTTGCACTTGGGATGAGTGAAATCCTAACTGGTGAGTCAACTCCCAAAGTAGTGCAGAATGGGAGGGTCCTGTCTCTTTGAGAGCCATTGAAATTCCCTCTACATTAAGTCAAGCAAAGAGTGACCTTCCACAGTGGCCAACCCATGAAAACCCAGGGGGAAGATTACACACTGGTCCCTAATGGTGCTAGATGAAGACTCTGCCAATTCCTTCACAGGTACTATCTCTTGATATTTCCTGAAATCCTATAGAATAGGTACTGTTACTTTTCCTTTTTATAAATAAGAAAATAAGGCTCAGCAAGGTAAATAAACCTTCCCTAGATCTCAAAGCTACTCTATAACCCCAGAATCTCTACTCTTAACCATGCCACCAATGATTATTGATAATTACCTTAAGGCCAACTCCCAGAAACCTGGAACCTGGACCCAAAACCCAGATCTTTTTATAAGGCTGATTCTGCTATGAATCAGTGGTTGGGAGACCCCTGAGAAGCACTGCATTCTACTATGATTCACTGTCCTGCTCCTGTTTATTATGTACATTTTTGTGCTACTTCTTCCTTAAAAGGATTTGGGAAAGATTTAAAAAAAAAAAAAAAAAGGATGTCACCCAAACAAAAAGGTTAAGACAAAAATACGAATGAACATCAGAACTAAGAAGGAGACTAAGAGACTAAGAGACCCAGAGAAAAATGTGCTTTCTTCCAGTCAGTAGGACAAAAGGCAGTGGTATGTAGTCATCATGATTAACCTCCTTCCCTGGACATTTCTTCTTTCCTGGAGTAAGTCCTCTATACTTAGCACACATCTCTGGTTTAAAGTTTAAGGTTATCTGGTCTCAATAGCAAACTGTTCCTCACCTCTCTTCTCTCCTCCAGTATGTTCAGAACTGGAAACTTGGCTCCTGACTACATTATGACGAGGCTGGGCTCTCTGGCACAAGGTTGATGTCAGGAGACTCGTGACATGCTCCTCTCTCTAGAACCCTCCTTGTGGCCTCATCCCCTAGGGACAGGTGCCATGTCACCTGCAAGCATGCACTGTCCCCTTCTCCATCAGGCTCCAAGGACTAGCGACTCCCATTACTTCTGCACAGATGACTCAATCCAAGCTGCATGTTCTGCTGGCCTTTTTCTTCTGGGTCGATCGTGCACTCAGTGTTTTCAGCCATTGGTTCAAGGGGAGGTTGAGTCTCATTTGCTTATGGCGGAGTGAACTGAACCAGGGTATGTTCAGACTCATGCACGAGGGACCCCTCTCATGGGACAGTACAGAGCTGGTGGGTGCAGGATGGGGAGAAAAGAGGGGATGGGCTGATGGCTGAAGAACAAGGACTGCTGGCTCTCCCTAAGCCACAAGTTTCCAGTAGAACTCCAAGGAGCCCCGGAATTATAAATTCAAAGCCAGCTTCCAGGTTAGGAGGAAATGATATTTGTAAAGGTAAGAGGATAGAATATATTTCATTTCACAGTTTGTTTGCTCAGTGCGTATTCTGAAATACGTACAGGAATCCGGTAGGCATGTTTCGATTTGTGCTTTTGCCCTGGGCCTCTCAAATGGGGATGACTCCGCCGCTGTTGCCACCCCCCGGGTCCTTCACTACACCTGGTTAGTTTCTCTTCATGCTGTTTTCACCTTTCTCAACACTCCTGTGCTGGTTGGAAAGCTCTTAACTCTCAGTGTCCAAACTCACAGTCCCTGCTTCATGCATCCTGCTTTGTGACGCGGTGCTTGGTTGTCATCTCTGCGAGGCCCAGAGCTGTGCATCAGGTCCTCCTGTGTGGAGGGAGACGCAAGCCTGCTGGAAGAGAAGGGACTTTTTTTTCTCCCTTGTTTTTGCCTCTCGTTCCTAGAAGCATCCAGGCAGCTTCACTCTCTCACCCGGACAGTAGCATTGTGTTCCAGGAGCAGCAAAAATGGAATTAGTTTGCTTATCAAAACCTGTGCAACCAGGCTCATCACCCCCCCACCCTGCCCCCTTCTTGGAGATCTGCTTCCTTCTCCACGACATCCTTTCTCTAATCATCTGCATTTTAATAATTCCAATTGCTGCCTGCAGTCCCTCTGCCCAACTTGCTTCATGCAGCTGATTCAACCTCGGTGATTATTTACTGTCCTCTGTCTGGCCTTTCGGTCACCCAGTAAATGTCCTTATGTAAAATTATCCTTGTAAAATAACCGGAGTGGTTTCTGTATCTGCCGACACCCGCCATAAAACTCTTTTCAAAGGCTTGTGTTACCTGCTGGGGCCCGGAGTGATGCTCTTACCCAAGAGTTAAACCAAGAATCCTGTTTCTGGAACCACAGTGAGAGCCAATGTTGAGTGTTCCCGGCCACAAAACTGACTTGATATCTAATCAGTGGCTTGGGATTCCTTAAATTTTCCTCAGTGAGGAACCCTTCCTTTTAGAGAAAGAAGATACGCTTACAAAGCACATGCCATTTCAAAACAGACCAAAATTAGGAGGTATTTACATGACCAGTTTTTTTGGTGGTTCTCTCAAACCGTGTATGCGGCAAGTCCATACAGTACCACTCCAGGAATCACTGCGGTCAGACTCCAAAAGCATCCCCAACTTATTTCCTCCTCACTTCACTGGAGACTCTCTTCATCAATTTCTTTTTCTCTTTGAGTCCTTTGCCCCATCAACAAACATCCTCTGGTCTCCCAACTTTAAAAGAATTTCTCTGGACTGCCTCGAATCACTGTACTATTTTACCTCTTTTTTTTTCCCCTTAACTCCTTAAAAGTGTGTCTAAACTTAGTGCCTGCTTTTTCTTATTACACTTACTCCTAACCTCTTGCCTTTTATTTTTCCCATCCTGATCCTTTTTGATCACTCTAAAGTGTTTGATCTTTTGATCTACCTTCTCCTATTCAAACACTCTGTGAAATAATAGTATCTTGATTTTCCTTCTATATTCAGGTTGCCCTTTCCTGGTTTCTTTCATCATCATTGATCATTTCAACTTTCCAAGGGTATCTTCAGAGTTACTCTTTTTTCTTTATACTCAAAAGGAAAAGAAATTTGGTGATCTCATTCACTTGCACAAATAAAAATATTATATGTCCATGACATCCAAGTATCTATCTGTATATGACACTTCTCTCTCAGACCCCGATTCCCCACCACCTGCCATAGACTCTTCCCTGGATAGCCCACCAGCATCTCAGATTCAATATACCTAGACCCTAAATACTTTTTTATTTCCTCAAAGAGATTTCACTGTCAGGCACAGTCTTTGTCCCATTATCTCTGATTCTATTTCTGTCTCATCTGTGAATCATCTTTCTGTATCAGAGTGGTAAAGTCTTTTCCCCAAGGTCACACAGCTAGTCAGCTGTGTATTTAAGATTCAAACCAGGATTTTTCTGTCACCACTACACTTTACTTTTCCCTTTATAAGTTACTGTGAAGTGAAGAGATTAACAAGGCCTAGCTTGAGCCCTTGAAGGACCTATAATAAAGTACTGGGAGTACTATTGTTAAAAAAAATAATGCTTAGAAGGTACTTAAAAATTGTTCATGTACCTTCTTACCTCCTCATAATAATCAGTAAAGGTTTATGTCATGAACTTAAGAAAATTTTGTCCTGGTTCTTTAAAATTTTATATGCTCTTAATACTGGACATCACACCCCTCCCTGCTGCCCCGTAAAACGGTCTTCATCAAAAGATAAAACAAAGTTTGTTTGATCAACATTTATAGCTAAAATAATAAATGACAACCTGAAACCAAAACACGTCTCTGTATTTAAGCTCATACTGTAAATCATACTCTCCACATTCAAATAGACCCTCTCTAATTAATTTCAGGTGTTTAAAGCTATATTATGGTAAGTTGTCATGGTTTCAAACAAATGAGGATAATTTAGCCATCTGCACTATTTCTTCTCAGTTACAAATCCAGCATTCTGAAATCAGATGGATTTAAATCTGCAGAGACAGCATTTGGAGAAAGAACAAAGCCAGAAATGCTAAGTTCATGAAAATTCCCATCAGCCCAAATCTCCCGCCAATATTTAGAGGGTGTCTGCACTACCTTTGTTTTATTTTGACTTATTTCTTTCTTAAAAAAAAAAAAAGATAGCTCCATTGATTTTTTTATCTTGTATCATTTTAGCATCGTATCTCCCAATGATATGCAGAAGCTCAGGCTTCCAGATCTCCAGTGAATAAATGGTTTCTTTTGAAATACAAATAGGTGGTACCTAAAGGAGATATGAAATTTACTAACAGATAAGGATCAACATTTTAACAAGTGATATCTACAATTGACCTTATTTAGTTATTAAGTATCCTATTTAGATATTAGAACTACAGCAACTGGAACAACAGAGTGATATTGTTTAATTCGCGTTGTGCGGCTTACAAGATCAGGTTGTATGATCACAGAAAATTTTATCATAGGAGTGTATGCCTCTCTTTCTTAACTTGTGATTTCCATTTAAACTGTTAGGATTCCAACTGTGCAAATAAAAGTGCTGTTTTAGTAACAGCTTGTTGAGAGAACTCCATGTTTCCCCAGAATGTACTTGAAGAAGATTAATGAGTTCTAATACATGCCAAGTCAATCTGTTCCTCCTTGTCAATCAGAATCCCAAGAACAAGACTCTCTATCTTCACTGATATCTTTTCTTTTCTGTTTAACTGAGTTATTATTAACATCCAATATTACATTAGTTTCAGGTGTACAACATAGCAATTCAGTAGTTTTATATGTTGTGAAATGGTCACTGAAATAAGACCAACTACCATCCGTCACCATATAAAGTTGTTTCAATATTATTGATTACACTCCATATATGTACTTTACATCCTTGTGACATTATCTTATAGCTAAAGGTTTGTACCTCTTAATCCTGGTCACCTATTTCATCCTTCCATCCACTCCCTTCCCCTTGGCAACCACCAGTTTATTCTCTGTATCTATGAGTCTGTGTTTGTTCTGCTTTGTTTGTTTGTTTTATTTTTTACATTCCACATATAAGTGAAATCATATGGTATTGTTTTTCTCTGTTTGACTTATTTCACTTATTCTCCTGGTCTATCCATGGTGCCACAAAGGGCAAGATTTTACTCTTTTTCATGGCTAAGTAATATTCCATCGTGTGTAAAATAGACACACACACACACACCCCACATCTTCCTTATCCATTCATCTACTGATGGACACTCAAGCTGCTTCCACATCTTGGCTGTACTGTAAAGAGTACTGAAATCAACAGAGGGGTACACATATCTTTTCAGATCAGTGTTTTTACTTTCTTTGGATAAATACCCAGAAGTAGAATTGCTGGGTACTATGATAGTTTTGGTTTTAGTTTTTTGAGGAGCCTCCATACTGTTTTCCACAGTGGCTGCACCAATTTACATTTCCACCAACAGTGCCTGAGAGTTCCCTTTTCTTCACATCCTTGTCAACTCTTGCTGTTTCTTTTTGATAATAGCCATTCTGACAGGTATAAGGTGATGTCTCATTGTGTTATTAATTTATATTTCTCTGATGATTAGTAATGTTGAGCACTCTTTCACATTCTTGTTGGCCATCTGTGTGTCTTCTTTGGAAAAATGTCTATTCAGGTCCTCTGCACATCTTTATCTGGTTGTTTGTTTTTTGATATTGAGTTGTATGCATTCTTTTTATTTTGGGTATCAAATCCTTATTGAATATACCAATGCAAATATCTTCTCCCATTCAGTAGATTGTCTTTTAGATTTGTTGGTGCTTTCCTTCAATGTGCAAAAGCTTTTTAGTTTGATGTAGTCCCACTTGTTTATTTTTGCTTTTGCTGTCTTTGCCTCAGATACAGAGGGAACATACCTCAATCTAATATAGGCCATATATGACAAACCCACAGCTGACATCATTCTCAATGTTGAAAAGTTGAAATCTTTTCCTCTAAGATCAAGAACAAGACAAGGATGCCCACTCTCAGTACTTTTCTTCAACACAGTATTGGAAGCCCTAGACACAGTAGTTAGGCAAGAAACAGAAATAAATGGTATCCAAATTGGAAATGAAGAAATAAAATTGTCACTATTTGCAGGTGACATGATATTATATATAGAAAACCCCAAGGATGCCACACACACACACACACAAACTATTACAACTAATAAGTGAATTCAGTAAAGTTGTAGGACACAAAATTAATATACAGAAATCTGCTGCACTTCTATACACTAATAATGAACTATCAGAAAGAGAAAAGAAGAAAACAATCTCACTTACAATTGCATAAAAAGGATAAAATGCCTAAGAAAAAAATTTAACCAAGGAGTTGAAAGTTCTGTGTTCTGAAAACTATAAGGCATTGAAAAAAGAAATTGAAGATGACACAAATAAAGATATTCCAATCTCATGAGCTGGAAGAATCAATATTGTTAAAATGTCCATACTACCCAAAGCAATCTACAGATTCAGTGCAATCCCTATCAAAATACCAATGGCATTTTTCACAGAAATAGAGCAAATAATCCTAAAATTTGTATGGAAACAAAAAAGATTCCAAATAGTCAAAGCAGTCTTGAGAAAGAAGAACAGAGCTGGAGGTATGCTCCCAGACTTAAAACTATACTACAAAGCTATGGTAATCAAAACAGTATCATACTGGCACAAAAATAGACATGTAGGTCAATGGAACAGAATAGGGACTCCAGAAATAAACCCATGCTCATATGGTCAACTAATCTATGATAAAGGAGGCAAGTATATACAATGGGGAAAAGACAGTCTCTTCAATAAATGATTTTGGGAAAATTGAACAGATACATGAAAATAATTAAACTGGACCCCTTTATTATACCATATGCAAAATAAACTCAAGATGGTTTAAGAATTAAATGTAAGACTTGAAACCATAGAACTCCTAGAAGAAAAGACAGGGAATAAACTCTTTGACATTTGCCGATATATTTTCAAACATATATGAGGCTTAACTTTTAATTAAATCATCGGAACAAGTGATTTCTAAAAAATTTCCAAATGTACAGCCAAGGAGTTAAACAGTAGTATCAGGTGGACTTTGAGAGGACCTTGTTGAGAGGGCTGAAAAGATGTTCCTGTCTTTTTGAGGAACTTAAGTAACTTTTACTGCATTGGCTATTAGGCAAATTCAAAATACTTAACAAGTTGAAATGTTGTGTATTTTCTTCACTCTTAGCCATCTTCATGCAGGGCTCTCTGAACAGTCAACTCCGTGTTTGCCTGCTTCCCTCAAGAAGAAGAGCAGATACAGCCATTAATGCAACTGCAATACCATGAGAGGGTTGGGGCATCGTGATCTGCTGGGGGCGTCCTGTGATCACCAGTGGATCCTGGCTGGCTATGAGACCAAAGGGTCCTAATTATCATCACAGCTGATGCCTCATTTTCTTTCTAAAATTGATGAATTTCCAATTAAACAAAGTCTAAAAGGAAACTTTACTATAGGTGATTTACATTTTCTGACTCAAAATTTAGTAAGAAAAGTGAGAAAGAAATTTAACTTAGAGGACTTAATCACTAACCCCCTACTCCTGCAGAATTTGTGGGTAAGGATAACTCAATTCTATGTGAAGCAAGCCTTGCCTAGTGCCCTGTGGACTGGGCAGAGCTGGCTGAGTGTGGGAGATTCAGGAGGGGCAGATGTCAGAGTCCAGAGCTGCCTAAAAAGGAACGAGAAAGAGTGGTTCAGAATAGAACCTGTGCTCAGGGATCAGAGCCTGGTAAACAGCATCCTCCTTTCATAGGACTGTTTGTGCTGGTTGTTTTATCATCATAAAGACATGACAAGAATTCAGTCAATTATTCCACTTTGCTTTAGAGAGTAAATTCTTAATAGTGGTGTTGATCAAAATCACATTGAAGGACATTGGTAAAATGCAGATTTCTGGAACTTAGCCCAGCAGGACCAGGGTAATGTCAAGGAATTTGTATCTTAAAAAGTATCCTTAGTTGACTCTGTTGTATATGGTCCTGAAGTCCTACTTTGAGAGACTGTGGTTTAAAGGAACTCCAGTCTACACTGAGATGATTTGTGATCATAGGTGAATGCCAACTCAAATGTATTTTATGTAGAAGGCCAGCTTATTTTTGAAAGATCTGGTGTTGAAATTAACTATTAGTTTTTAGCTTGCTGATACTGTACAGGGTAAAAGCTCACAGAGACACAACCATGAGTTTCTATGCTAATATCAGCAGAAAACTACCACTTGACCCTTATCTTAATTAGCTATTTTGCATTATAAATCCTATAAGCAGTTATCAGCTGCAGGTGTAGGTCCAACCTCTGGTTTATTCCTATGTAATTTGAAGACATGACATTAAAGAGACCATTTTAGTCTGCATCTGGGATAAAGGAACAGTACCAATTCAACACTGAAAATAGTTCTTAATAAGAATTAGTGAATAGCAGGCTGCATCTGCTGTTTCAGAAACCTTTCCTCACCCAGTACACCCAGCCCATCTCAGCATTCACTGTTTCCAAACAACTTTGTAGGTACCCAGGGACCAAAATATGATGGTTATATAGTAATTGGAAATGGTCACCACCCCATCTGCCTTGATTTTCCCTGCATTCTCAGCCTGCTTGGCAGAGAGGGCCCCTCAACACTCAAAGATATTGTTCCTCCAGTTTATATGTGTGCATTTGTGTGGGGTGGGGAGGGTGGTGATTAGGGAAAGAAAATAAACATCGCTTTTTTCCTCTCATCAGAGCAAATAAGCACAGCTCTAGAAATTCTCCAGCTTCTCCGAGCCTCGGGCATTGTGTTGAGAATAGATAGGTGTCCTTAAACACTAGCGAGGCCACAGCCTGGAGCTGTCGGCACTGCCTTGGAGTCTGGTTCAGAGCCAGTGAGAAGACTCTGGGAAAGAGAGCCTTTATTGTCCTCGCATGGGGATTCTTTAGTGCTCCAGCTGAGACAGTGGTAGATTTTATTTCCATTAGCTGTTCACCAAGGAACCAGATGAGAAGCGTGGCTGGAAAACATGTCCTTAAAAATAAGGGGTCTCCAAAATACGGCCAGTGAAGAGTTTACTAATCTTCAAGACTTCTATACAAAGTGAGCATGACAGTTGCCTAATATTTTGTGAGCCAAGCCCTGATGTGAAAGATTGACAGGATCTCCACTCGTTAGATAGAACACAGCAGACCCACTGTATATGCACCTCTGAATGGTACAGGGCGCAAATAAGTGACATGTCTACTAAACATCACTCACCAGCAGTGTTAGACTCTGTCCTGGAGGGTCAAATGGACTAAATTTGCTCCCGTGCTAATTTACATGCCATTAGTGAGCACACAAGTTTAACCCATCGATGAGGAAGTGCTATTATTGTACATCTTAGCTTCTTTCTGCCCTGCTCAGGCTGATAAGACAGTCTCCAGACAACTGTAATTAAGGCCAATTTGTATTAATAATGACTTGCTTTTTATTAGCTACAATGAAAATCAATTCTTCTTTCAATTACCATTCGTGGCCAGATGATGACAGATACTCCTGAGTAAATACTCATGTCAAAATAAAACTAATAAATGTGACAATGAATATATGTATGTTCATGTGTAACTGAAAAATTGTGCTCTACACTGGAATTTAACACAACATTGTAAAATGACTATATAACTCAATAAAAAATGTTTAAAAATTAAAAAAAAATAAAACTAATAATAATAATGATAAAGTTTTTGAGGATAAAATCTTCCTTTGGAAATCAAAATATACTCCTCTTTTTCAGCCCCTCCCATACCAATGAGTCATGAGTGAACTCTCTGCATTCTAGTTTCACTTGTTTGGTGATAAAGGGTCTTGAACAAATATTGCTGCGTGCAACAGCACGACCGTCTTTTCAGGAGTGTGACACCATAGTCATTATCAGCACTCAGAATACAAAGGGAGTGGATCACAAGCAGGGTGGCCTGAACATCGGTTCAGCATTGACACAGGACGGCATGGCAGACACACTCCAGAGTGGGGTACATGCTAGGGGACTTCTCATTGCCAAGGTCTCCTGTGTTCACAGCGGGGACGGGTAGGTTAGCACACTGATTTCCTAGGTTCAAGAGTCAGTTCTCTAAGCTTGAGACTTTGCTCTTGTCATGCAGATGTTGTTGGCTCCATGGGAAATTTTCCACATGAATATGAAATGTCAATGTCAGCGAGCTCGCCACACGATGGCTGGGAAGGCCAAGCGTCTGCTGTCCCAGGGTCACCTTCCTAAGCCTTCACACCTGCCTTCTTTTTGCCCTCTGGGCAATGTGTACCTTTTATTATTTTGTATTCTTTTTTTTTTTTTTCATTGAAGTTTAGTCACTTTCAATGTGTCAATTTCTGGTGTACAGCATCACATTTCATACATATACATACATATATTCATTTTCATATTCTTTTCCATTATAGGTTACTGTAAAATATTGAACATAGTTCCCTATGCTATATAGAAGAAATTTGTTGTTTATCTATTATGTTCATAGTAGTTAACATTTGCCTTTTATTCTTTATGTCTTCCATCATCTGTCCCCTGAGAGTTTGAATTCACTTAGCCCTTTCTCGTGTATTTGCTTTGTAACAAAAAAAGGGGGAAATATCACAAATAGTGGAAATTCAAGCAGCTGGGAGTTGAAATCCAATCCAGTGAGGTGGTTTGGTTAGGGTGGGTGCACAATGAGACAGATTTGTGGAGGTTTGGGCTTGAACAGGAGACTCCCCTCTTACTAACTGTGTGACCTTGGGTAAGTGTTTTTACTTCTCTGGGGGCTGAATAAGATCATGTATCAAAAATCCTTTCAAAAGTAAGTGTAAAAGCACTGTGTACATGTCATAGAGTCAATTTGTGACTTGCCCTGAAACGAAAGCTTTTCTTTAGTGAGGATCGGAGAGACAAGTCAAAGAAGGATCAGCCACTTGAGATTCTTCCCAGGGACTCCCTCGTGACAGCTGGCCCTGTCTGTGCAATTACTCCCCAGGGTGTCAAAACCCAGAGAAGCACAGCTACGTAAGCAACAGTACTTTTTGATCTGTAAAGAACTATTGTCATGCATTGGAGGTGATCATTGGTCCCTCAATCACTGGTTAAGAGTCCCTGGATATTTGCCAGAATATTCTCTGGGGCCCCAACCATGCGAGAAGTTAAAGACTCATACAAGAAACACAAGCATCATTTAGAAGAACTCAAGTATTAGAGTCACTTGGAAAAGTCAAATAAATTCCACATACTCTATGGTATATATTCTCTTTCAAAGGAGCATCGTGAACTAACACATTATTCTACCCTGTTGGTTAATTAAGAGTTGGCCAGAGACACAGCCTCAAACATCATTGGACTGGGCCATCACTGAGCATCATGGCGGTGGAAGGTGGGCAGCAATATTAACCAATTTGTTCTCCTTTGATGTACGTGTGTGCACAAAGAAATATATTCGGATCTTTTAGTTTGTTTGTTTTGATGAAACCATAACATTTTGTTTGGACGATCAAAAGAAAATGCCAAAGATGATTTGTAAACCGTAGGACAAGTTTAATACAACCTCTCTGATTCCCAGCCTAGAATTTGCTTCTTTGCTCAGGGGACCAGAAGGCCAGCTCCCAAGTGCTTGGCTAGCCTGTGATTTCTAGAAAGAGTAGAAGAACCAACTTTCTTTAGGAAGGACCCATCCAATTTAAATCTCATTATACAGAGAAATAAGTACTTGTCTTCTACATGACATTCATGGAGAAATTACTGAAGATCATCCATTCATTTATTCAACAAATATGTATTGAGTCAAAGGAGAATAGGAAGTGGCCAAGAGTAGGGTCAGTGGGTGATGAGCCCAGAATGGTCTTGTGGAGTGTGAGATGTCAGTTGGTCACCTAAATGGACATGTCTGGTAGGCAGCTGGATATACATGTTTGGATCTAAGGGCTGGCTTAGAAGCCATCAATATCTGCTATATGAAGTCACCCTGAAAGATTATGGGGGGGAGTGGCAAATAATGATGACGGAGGTAAGCCTATCAAACAGCAACAATTCAAAGTACATGGAAGGAACTTACTAAGAAGTCACTGAAAAGGTATGAAGACCAGCCCCATTTGCTCTTTTGTAACATTACTTATGATGCTTCTTCATATAACTTTATCTGAAGTTTTAATTCCAGAAAAGAGATCTTTGGGAGAAAATTTTGATATATTGAATCTTAGTGATTTTTGATTGGAATATTGTTTTGCACGTGACAGCCTATGATTTTTGAGTCACTAATGTTTTTGCATGGATAACTGGAGGAGAAAGGGGGTGTAGACTTGGTTAATAACCAGATTAAAACCCTGACAAGTCCATGAAGCAAATTTTTTTGGAGCCAAGCAACAAAGATACAGCACCATTTCAGAACACTACGTTATAAGCACAATGACCCTGCAGAAACATGATGCGTGTATTCCCTCAGACGTACATCCACACAAGGACTGAACATTCGCCATCCATTTGAGATTTTTCTACACCTCCATGCACTAAATAAGTGAAGATATTGCCCCTCTCCTAAAAAAATACGTAGCCTAGACTTCTAAACAGAAACTTTAAAGTTTCACCCAAAGTTTTGAGACTATCTTGATGATTTATTAGCTCAATAGAAGATGCTCATATCCTCAGAGTGTGAGGCATCATTTGAATACTGCTGTGATAGAAAATAGAAGGGACTGTTTGAAATCTCTTTAAAAAGCCACTTACCCAATCCTGCAGTTTTCAGGGAGAGAAATTTTATCACTTCTAAAGACGGTCTCCTAAATCGTTATTTCTGAAAGTGAAAGCTCCTTTGAAGCAACTTAAAATTAAGTTCATGGGTTGCCATCAATTCACTTGGTGGTTTTGTGTGGTCAGAGTATAGAAATGACCACAGTCCCTGGATCTGAATCCTGTGTTAATAATTGGACATCTACTCAGGAGTCTGTCCATCCTGTGTTCATACTAAACAGGGACTTCAGCCTCAAGATCTCTGAATCTCCTAGGAGGTTATTTTTCTTTTAGATTTATGTACACACAGAGAGAGAGAGAGAGAGGCACCCACCCACACATACACCCAGAAGGAACATTCGCTGAAACTTCTACGATGAACCTTGCCCTCTGAGAAACCTATTTAGCACAAAAGCAAAATGTCTCTCTAGAGTCCATAGACTTGGCCACTCTAGTTCTTTCTTTCCCTTCCATTTTATTCTACTGTGATCATTCCACATTTCTTACTATTTTAAGTACCAGCTGTCTACAGAAGCTTTTATTCACTGAAAGCCTTTTGGGCTAAATAGGAGCCCAAAGATTTCCTATCTCTTTGTACAACTTCTACTCGTGCAAAATCGAAACTAAATCTGCCTTCATCATTATCACACACAGTTTATGTACAGAAGTTTGTGCTTGGAGTAACTTTGCTGGCTGAAGGACTTGCACTGGATGTTGGATGGTGTCATTCATAGGTTAAATATGCTCTTGTTGTTTTGAGTGCCCAACCAGATTGAAATATTATGTCTTTCACTTACTAAATGGAAACTGTGAGTAATTCCTGGGCTACTGTTTTGGAGGCTCTGACCTCACAGATGCACACTCCACTCTCCAGATCGCACTGGCCCATCAGCAGTGTGAAGGCAGAGTTGTGCTTTGTCTGCTTTGATTGCTGCATCCCTAGTGTCAATGAGGAACTGTGTTCAATATATATGTATTTAGTGACTAAGTGCTGAATAGAGGTTAAGTAGTTGCATGATGCCCCCAGCCTGGCCATGAGAATGACTTATTTTGACTCTGAGAAATGACAGCTTTGGTGGTAGAGGCTAAGGGGGTCCCCTATGTGGATTTTAAACTAAGTTAACAAAGTTTCACCAGCTCCCCAGCAACATATAGTTAAGTGTATATAGTACTATTTTAAGATGCCTCCAAATTCTGCGGACAAGTCAGCTTCTGACACATTAAATCAATAAAAGTTGAAGTACAGTGGATATGAGTGGCCATCTGCAAACTGACCCACTCTTAGAAATAGTTTAAATGCACATAAAGTATTAAAAATGTTCCAGGATGTCCACTGACAGATATGTGTATAGTTAAGCTCTGAATGTTACCAAAGAAAGTTGGAACCTAATAAATTGCATTACATACAACTCAGTGGCCTGAAGTAAGTGGATGGTGCATATAAAAAGGGAAACTGGACAATAGGAATCTGTCAAGGTTTATCTGCCAGGTCATGGTTGACTGCCTCCTCCTTCCTGACTCATCAACCATGGGTGGACTTGTTTGACCTTCCTCAAGGAGGCTCCATTCTGTGTGAGAGCCTAGAATCCATCCTTCCTCCCAGCAGGGGAAATTGAGAGAGTTTCAACTCTTCAGTCTGGACCTGAATAGTGAGCATCTTTTGTGTTTGCCTGGCTCTGTCCTAGACTTAATCCAGGTCTATCCATTGTGCTAATGTTATTCAAAGAAGAAACATACCACTTCTGGTCCCCCAAGAGGACCTTGTCCTTTCAAAAATATGGACCATGGAATGCCCTATAGGATGTTATTGTCTTGTAGGAAGATGGTTCCAACCCTGGTTCAAATGATTCCCAAGTTTGGGAAATGCTGGGTACTATATCCAACTTACATAGACTTATCATTTGAATCAGCATGCCAAAGATTGAGGAGTGATATGGTAAAGAAATCTATTTTGTCTGTTTGAGTACAATATTTTCCAATATTTTTTGAATGAATGAATGAAAAAAAAAAAAGAAAACAAGCCAGGAAATGCTACTTCCTGGGTCCTTGTTTACGAAGCATCCTAATGACAGTTAATTGATGCCCCAGACACCTGGATACCAAGAATTACTCCGTAGGGCACTTGTAAGCATCTTGTATTGTGTGTGGAGAAGAACTCTTGGGGCCCAAAATAGGCCCAAAGAGAGAGACTGCTTGGATTATTTAGCAATATTTGCCAAGGGCGCAGCAAATGTGAGAGACCTGCTCATTTCTGTCATCCTTGTTTCAGATAAAGGTGACCTCGCTAAGATGCTGCCACCTTGGGAGACAGTGGCTGGGCTGTGGCCATTCTTTTTGATTTACTGCAGCCAATGGTGGGCCATCACTGCCCAGTTATACTATTCATTTCTTCGTCTAGTTAGAGAAAGATGTGATAAATGCCCAGAGCCTCATATTTTTTATTTGTTAAAGTAAAACATCTGTTTATGGCTTTTTTTAAAAAAAAAAGTGGCATGGATATCTCGAGTTACATGTAAATAAAATCACTTAATAAACTAAATTTCACATACTTTGCTTTAGCTAATGAATCAAAGATTTTGTCTAGATTATGCAGCTCAGGGGGTGCAAAGAAACAGATCAGTGCAGCCACTTCCCTTTGTCACATTTCTAGCTCTACCTGTTTAAGTCATTTTCATGAAGGATCTGAGGCCCAAGGAAGTTAAGAGTTTATAAAATATAATTAGGGTACCTATCCTATCAGGTGATGGAGAATATTAAATTCTTACAATGCATACAAACTACTTAGCACAGTGCATGACACAGAGGAGAGAAGCCAACCCTTTCAGCCATTTTTATTCCAAAAACCAAAGGCAGCCAACCTTCACTTGGCTTCCTGGGCCTTTGCCTCCTGTGTTACAGTCGCCACCTCCTCTTCCCACGTCCATCCCCTGCTCCCACTTTTGCCTTCCTTGGTCAAGTGCCTGACATTTTGTGCAGACATGGCGGCTCTGTTTTGGAACATGGCACGTCCAAGCCCTCGTCCCAAGCTCCCTTGCTGATTGAGTCCCCTTCCTTCTGCGCCTGGTCTGGGCAGATGCCTCTCTCCCTCTAACTCACCTTGACCATCACGCGATGGGGATGCTGCAGTCCTGCCCTCCTTTCCAGCCACTTCTAATGTCCTCTTGCCCCGATGCTGACTCTGCATTCACCTCAGACTCCACCACCTGCAATCTCCCCACTCTTTCCATAGAATTTTTTTTTACAGAAACTTGCATCTCAGAAGCCCGTTTCATTACCATAGTGCTGTAGCTCTTGTCAGGGCCTGATTTGAAACCATCCAGCTTGACTAAGTAGTTACTAATCTGTTTGGTTTCCATTTAAACTTCCCTTTCCCCCCACCATGTGCTCATTACTGTGGTTTATATTCAGCTTCTGATGATAGCTAACCACTTTTGTGAAGCCTCGAGCATAATAGGTATTAAAAGCTCAAGCCTTCTGATGCATCTGCTATCTGTTTTCCCTCCCCGCTAATTAGCGGGTCTACATTCTCCTTTGTTTTGCTCCTAATGTATTTGTGAAATATTGTCTGGCTGCCCTTTGTTTCTCTCGCTGGTTGCATCTCATATTGTGCTCTGGCTTTCCGGCTGCGGTTCCCATATCACACACGCCCTGTTCTCTTACCCTTGCCTTCAGCAGCCTGCCCTCATTTCCCCTCTGCATGTCATTTTATCCTGACAGCTTAAAACTCAGCGTGGGTTTTGCTTCCCATAGAATCACTAGCTGGGCCAAAGCTTGAGGACAAGCTCTCAAGCACTGGAGACTAGGAATATTTGGCTCTATGGTATCTAGTGCTAAGCACAAAATCTAAACTATTCCAGCACGTTCTGGAAAGTTGATCTACCCCCGGCCCAGCAAGCTGGAGCTTGCCCCGCTGTTCCGTCACAGTCTGGGTGCTCCACCATAGTCAATGGTGGTCCTTGTTGACTTCAGTGAAAGTTGGACAAGGCGTCAGGTGTGAAAGGGGCTTTTACATTTGTTTTTCTTGCCCTTTCTAACTTCTATGAAAATTAGTAGGAATTTCAGTTTTCTCTTTAGGTTTTTAAACAAATGCTTAGCAAGGTGGGGACAGTCCAATGTTGTCTCGCCATTTTTAAAATGTGAAGTGGGCTCCGATCTTTGGTAGTCCATTGACTGGCCTGCTTCACTGGACCATTTCAAAGACCCGATTACGAAGTGGAAGACAGAGCAATGAAGTCAGTAACTGGGGTACAGATTTCCTCAGCTGGTTATGAGAAGGGCCCGCTCCTGCTCAGCCTTCTTGCTGCGCTAACCAGCCAGAGGTTCTGGGCTCGTCTACACTGAAGGAGTCCTTACTTCCTTTGCTCTGTAGAGACCACCTCAAACACTCTGGAGCTTCCAGGGCAGCAGAGAGCCTCGGCCCCTTACCCATCTCACGTGTGCCTCTTGGACTGAGTGTTTAATTTTGCAGGCTCCATTGTAAGCACGATTGAAAGCAACCCAACTGGGTCCAACTCACTAGTCTCACTTGTCTTTGAAGACTGGCCTTGGGGTCCGGCCCAGCTCAGCATCTGGGAGGTAGTTTTCACCAACTGAAAAACCTGAAATTGCTCACCTGTGAGAAGGCTTTCTTGAGGAGAACAGGACCTGACAGGAACACTGCAGACATTCTTTAATTTGCAGCACTTGGCTGTCATGGGACACATCTGTCAGGATTATTTTTCTTTTCTTTTTCTACCACTAAGAAGCCAAATTAGGTGTTGGCTTGTGAGGTTCCTAAGCTTCTGTAATGTGATCCTCAATGGCAATGATACACACACATCTTACAGACCAGAACAAAGACTGTCAAAAGTAATGGTGGGAGTCATGTCATTTACTAAAATTCCAGTTCATTCACTCATGGTCTGAATTCTTTTCTTTATTTAGCCTAATATTAGGCTATCTTAATTTTATGGAATATTTTTCAAAGTATTCATATATCTCTATTTTAATAGGACTTCTTGACCCTTTAAAGGACAGTTGTTTTCAGAGATCAGAAGAGACTCTGCTTCATAAGCCCATAAAACCTGCCCCCCCCCAAATAGCTAAACAACTTTCCCAACTTCTATTCTGGCACTTTAGTCAATTCTGTTCCTAGTTTTCTACTTGGCCTGCCTCCCCCAAATCCATGCCAGCCTGCCCGTAGGTCGGTACTCATATGAAGCCTCAGATCCTCCTACTCTATGTTATTTTATTTCTTGATGGACTTCCTGGAATTTGGCTAACTCTTCTCATAATGTGACACTTAGTCATCCCTTTCCTGACTCTTTTTGGACTGAACGCGCAAATTTTTGTCCACTTGGAAAGCTCTGTTGGGTTCACCTCGGGTGCTTGGCTGCCAGCAAGGCGCTACCTCCCCCACATGGAGAAACTGATTTTCTTTGATGGTTAGCCTCTCAGCCAACCTGTCCTCTTCTGTACCTTTGGAGCTTGGATCACCAATAGGGTGATGCTGAAAAGTGGCTTCTTTCTTTCAAGTAAGGCACTGTCTCTCTCTTACCATTTTGTGGCATGCTCTATTCTGACGTCCACCAGATAAACGTTCATGCCAACCCTGGGTGTAAACATTCAGCTTCTTCTAGATTCTGTGCATCAACACTTAGTATTTACTGAAGAATTTTACTGAGTCTTGATTAATACTTTGTAGCTCAAAATAAGGAGAGAGTTCCTACTGTTGTAGTGTTTGGAATTATCAAATTGTTATTCTAAAAGAGCCCACAAAGATTCTCCAGTACAATCCGCTCTCAATATTCATGAGGAAACCAGGACCCAAAGAGGTTAAGTAACTTCTCCGAGGTGATACAGTGGCAGACCCCAAAAGTGGAAACATACTGCCCTGCTTTCTACTGTATTTTTTCCTTTATCGTAGCTTCAGTCACACACAAATAAAGCACAGGCATGTCTGTGAGAGTCCCGGGCTGAAGAAAGCCCAGTACTTGTCTTAGGGCCATTTCTACATGTAATTCTGGGCTCAGAGAAAGAATCACTTTCTCCCAGTGGCTCACCGTGGTTTCAATTCCATTAGAGAGAAAGGTGAAGCATCATTTTGGGGGTGATGGCAGAAGTTGGGCTGGGTGCTACCGCTGAGGGACAACCTGGTGTATTAGGGACTTAAAGGGGATGCCAGGTGTGATGTGGTGTCCAGATTGCTGGGTGGGTTTCAAGGAGTTGGTGGATAGTTATGACCTGGTTTGTTGTCTTTTCGATGGCAATGAAATACGGTAGTGCTGGCAAGGTTGCTGTATTTACACAAGAAACTGGCACATCCCAGGTGTGGGCAGCTGGGAAGCTGGTAAGGGAAATGCTGTTTCATAAAGGATTTTCTAGCACATTAACCGCGTAATTCCTCAGCAGGATCGTGAGCTCTGGGCACAGGGCAGACCTCTCCCACATTATTGCCATAGTGGGGTTGCTTTTGGAAAAGCCTCAAAGCTCTTGTTGGGAGCTGTGGCAACATTTCAGCCCCCAGTGAGACCACACCCTCATCACTACTGTCTTCACCTATCTTTTCAATGCTGCCAATCCAAATTGCTCCCTAAAACTGGGGAAATTGCAGGAGACAATCTGACAATACCACATGAGGATGCCTTCAATGCCCTTGACTAAGGGATCCAGGCTTCAGATGTCAAATACAGGCTCAGAGTGTCAGCCTGAACTCCAGGAGGGAGTCACATGTCAAAACAGTGCACTTCTGAGTATATAAGCGGAGCTGACCGGGATCAGGATGGAGAAGGCTTGACAGCCTTTCCATTTTTTCTTTCTAGACTCTCCTTCCCTCTTTTGTGCCCAGAATTCTCCTACCAGGAAGGCAAAAATGAGTGAATTGGCTAAAAGTGTGGGCTCGAGGGTCAGATCACCCACGTTTGGATGGAAGCTGCCTCCACCTCTCACTCCTTCAGGCCAGGTACTTCCCACTCAGCCTGGGAGGCTGGTATCTAAGCGTCATTCTCCTCACGCTGTACCAAAATTCAGTCACTGAATTAAGAATACTCCCAGTAATGCCTACCAGTGACCACAGTGATGGTGAGGCTTGGATGAGACCAAAGGCACAGCGGTAACTCTCAGTAGCTGTTAGATATAATGTTACTGGTCCTTGTTTCATGGGAAAACATGAATTAATCCACATCTTAATTAATTCACAACTGTGCTCATGAATTTCTCCCAAGAGTTTAGCATTAAACAATGAGCAAGGGTGATGCATAAGGATCAAGGGTTCTCTCCAAAGGTGGAAATGTTGGCAAAGTAGTAGATAAGCAGAGGAAAACACAGTCTTCTAAACCCAGGTTTATTTGATCTTGGTGAATGAAGCTTCTAGTCTAAGAGAGATGTTTCTGAGACTGAGAAGGGTGTGGCAGAACTAGGGATTTATCCAGGACCAGGTGGGGATGGTCCCCTTCCCAACTTCAGAGGAGACAGGGGACTGAAAGCATCCTCAGCAGAGGTGAATTTCTTGTTTTTTAAATGCTGCTGAGTGTTTATTTTCTGCCGTCTTCTTTCTCCAGATCTATGGCCATAATTTACACTGGACCCCTGGGGGTAATTAAGCCAGCAATTCCTTTGCCAGTGAAGTGAGGAAAGCCAGCTCTCAATAAATTCTGAATTCTACCATGGATGTTGCAGAAACAGGACTACAAAGAGCTGCAGTTTATCTGTGCTGCCGAAGTGACTATAATTTGCTGCTACCCTCACCCATACCACACAGCAATCCGTGTACAGAAGTAGAGAATTTTAAGATGATGAATGTTTTATTTCTTAAAATAAACAGTAGCAATGTAGAAACACATTTATGTATTTTTCATTTATTTTATTTTTTTTTGTATGGTGAAAGTGTACTAGAGACTTCCTTGGTGTCAAAATCCTTCCGTGCACTTGTCAGAAATATCAGGATGCCAAGCTACTATGGAATTCAGATTTAAATAATAGACTCTTCAGAAAGATTCCATGAAATTTCTGATTGTTTTGTTTGCACTGAAGGAGCAATGCCTATTCCTTACACATGGCCGGGTGTTTCAAGGGTGTCAGTGGTAAGAGTCATGCGTTCCAAAAGTTAGTACTAGGCTAAAATGTGAGGATTTGTTTTAAAGCTAACGTTCCACCCATCTAGCAAATTCCAGTCCCTGAATTAGTTTCCTTGTTTGGAGTGGCTTTCCCAGTCTGATAATCCACGTGCATCCACTCACCGTGTTTCTAGCCCTCCCCCAGATCCTCATGAAAGTTGTTTTTTTAAGACTATCTCTTATCAAATCTAAGCTCCATGGATGTTAATATGCACTGATGTTTCATTTACCACCAAATAAGAAAAAGCACTGCCCATTAAACTGTACTACACTACAGATTGTTAAGCTGTCCACCCATCTCAGAGAGAAAAAAACTGTAACCTTAGGATCAGTGAAATATGACATTTCCACTTTTTGGAGGAGAAATGGGTCAAGCGAGTGATCAGGGTTTACACAGCTACTAAGCGGCAATAACAGGAGAAACAGGAGACTCCAGGCTCCCGTTTCTGACTCCAGAAATCTTTCCAACCTTGCTTGTCCAGCACTGTGACCTTGAGTCATCACGGGTTCTCTCTGTGCTCCCCCTTTCCTTCTTTGTTTCAAGTGAAGTTAACAGTGATAATAACAGTGTAGTAGTGAGGCACAGTGGGATACTGGGCTAAAAAGGAATCTTTGAAGTCAAACAATCCTCTTTGCTCCCTTCAAGGTCACCTGATTTCTCTTTTTTCCAGATTGAATGATGTTCATTTCCCCCTAATTATTAAATATAAATGTTCAAATACTATGTATCAGTGTTTGAAAATTGGAGAGCAGTAGGAGAGATTTCAGCTCAAATAAGTGACCTTTCATCAAAGCAATTAAGATAATAAAGTATGTGACTCCAGTTGAGGATTTGGGGAGATGTCCTTGTATGGACATGGCTGGGTTTAGTACATATCATAATTGTGTGATTTTGTGAGTCTACCCAGAGGATCTATGCCAGCTTCCTTAATACATGAAATCAATCGTGAGAACTCAGCTCAATGTTTCTAAAACGTAATCAGACGCTATTACAGAAGGCCTGCCTGAAGCTCCGAGGGTACTTCACGTGTGCAGTTCCCTCTGTCCTCTGCAGTTCTTGCCGTACCTGGTGGTGGGTTTATTTTTTGTATTTTCAAATCTTTCAAGTTAAAATGCTACAGGCAAAGCGTTTGGTCCTTGCTGCTCTTAGACATTCACATTGAGACAGGAGGGAAGGGGGCAGGGCACAACCACTGAAGGAGTGACACAGAGATTGAGGACACGACAAACTGATTAGAACCAAGATGGGGGAAGATTTGACTTCCAGTAGACCTTGAACCTCATGGCACACCCATAGGCCCTATGACAGTTCCTAGGCTGGTCATAAAATGTCCAAAAGTGGGCGGGGGCCCAACTCCTGGAAACCCTGCTCCTCCCCCAGTGTAGTTGGAATTATTTTCCTGCTCTTAGCATATGAAATTCCAGCCTATAAAAACTAACAATCATGCACCTCGTGGTCACTCTCTCTCTTACCTTCTGAGACAGCCCTCTATGGAGTGTGTATCTACTTTTATTTTAAACTAAACACCCCCACACGTCATGGCCTCTCTCCCTTTCGCCCGTTGAGATGGTCTGCATTCTGCCACTGAATGTGTAAGTCCTAAGCTGCTCTCCCTTCTGAGTGGGACAGCCCACACTGTCTATGGAGTGTGCATCTCCCTGAATGAGCTTTCTTTCACTTTATTATGCCTCGCTCTTGAATTCTTTCCTGCACAAGACAAAGAACCTATTCTCCAACCACAAAACTTGTATGTGTAAGTCCTTGTAAGTAAACATGAATTAGCTGTGCCTTGCCAGGCATCCGGAGGCTATCCTGATCTTGCTGATGAGGAAGTGGAGGGTACAATTCACTTTGGGGCAATAATTTGGATCATGGTGACACAATGACAGTTTCAGAATTAGCATTCATGTCTTTGATCCCTTACTTCTCTGTTTAAGCCACACAATCATCACTGGCTATTTGTTTACTTTGGAAAGGGACCCAAAAATTATCTGTTTTGCCTGCACGGCTCCCCTGACCCTCCGACGACTCCTAGCCACACCAGCTACTGTCCTCACCCTGCGGTGAATCCTCAAGTTCATCCCACTCTCTCCCCAGGTTCCTCTTAGGCTGGAATTCTCTGCTGAGGCTTAAGGCACCTCCTTTAGGAAGTTTCCTGGGCCTCGAAGTTTCCAGAACTTGACCATCTTCTCTTCCTTGTGCTGTTGCTTCATGTGTTGGTTTTCTTTAAGTAAGTTCCGAGAAGCAGGGACCCTGTCTTTCATTTTTCTTTATCCTCTGCCTCCCTTAGATGATGCTCAACATTCAGATGCCCCTCAGTAACTATTGATTCATAACAGGAGGCGTATTTGATCCAGCTGAACACCACTGATCAGCAGGTCAGCTGTGTCTTTGACCAATCAATTGAAAACCAATTCCATGAATGGATCTTCCTACAGCAACAGTCCAGGGCCCTTTATCCCTGTTAATGTCTCCCTTCCCACTCTTCCAAACTGAGTTTTACCACCTCTCATTCCAGAACACTTGAACTCAAGAACTTTATATTTGCCTGCCTTCCCTGAGGATCTAGTGATAACATCATCTAAACCCCTCAGGGGTTCTGTGTACTTGACACAGAATATGAACGAGGCTGTCAGGATGGAAGCCATCAGGAGTGGATGGCTTTAGGGTGTTTGAGTAGGTGATGGAAAGTGGGAGATTTGCTGGCAAGAGGAAGAATCTAGGCTTTGTTTGTTTAGGGAAGGAATCTAGGTTTTGCTTACCTATGTTAATTTTGCACCTTGTTTGGAGCAATTTAGAAGGTGGCAGGATCTCCAGCAAAGTAGAATCTGAGTGTATTTCTAAAAGTTAAAAATCTTTAAAGAAACTAAATGCTTGATGATTTTGATTTCTGACACATCTTTTGATACTATCATCTTGGCCATTTTACTGATATTGGAACTTTCTGTTCTGTGTGGGGATTTCTGCTAAGGTGATCTTGAAACCACAGGATAAACTGAGGTTTCCAGTTTACTTTCATTTTTTGTGCTCCATGGTTTTTCCTCTCCCACTTTATATTAAATGAAGGAGGAGGATTTCACTTAACTGGATAAAAGTAATTATTCTTATGGATTGGCAGACTTCATCTTCCCTCTTAAAAAAGGCTTTGAAACACAAAGTAGTAGAGGGAAATCTTCTGACTCTCATGAGTTGACTGTATCAGGATCAAGGAAATGCTGCTCTTTGGGCAAATCGGGGCTAGGACTACTGACAGGTCTAGGACTAGCTGTGAGGATGCCTTGGCTGTGACATCTAACACCCTGGGATGACTAGAGTTGGTAGGGTGATATCATTTCTTAGGTATGTCATCACAATAAAAAAAAGTGACAAAAATCTCCAGTGCCCTGTGAACCGTTAAGATACATAGAATTTGGTCCATTATTAAGGCTTAACTTGAATCTTTTAATGGACACTGATTATTATTATTGAGCCACACACAGAAAGAACAGTAAATGAAAGAGTTGGTGTCTTGGATGACCTCATGAATCTCCAGAAGTCAGCCACCTTCACTCCTGTTTTATTGTGTCAGATCAATCATTAAACTGCTGGACTTCAACTTTAGACAACAGGCAGCTTCATATAAAGGAGCAAGTGAAAGTCATCAGAAGATTATTTCTTTTAAGCCTGGGATGGAGGCCAGAGTGTTGATTTGACCACCCGCTAAGACTAATAGCTGGTCTTTCTATCTTCTGGTGCCAAAGGAAATTCAAAAAAGGAACTAGAGGGATGACGGTGGTTTAACAGGAGGGTAGGAACTAGCAAACAGCAGAAATCAGAATGTCTTTAATTGGTCCTCTTAGAGTTCTCAGTGGTGTCTACACTGGACTTCTCAGAAGAATGAAGTCTCGTGTTAGATGTGCACTGGCAGCAGAGGAATCGTTTTCTCTTGTCATGGTGTGGGACTGTTGACACTTGGGGCCATGCACTCCAAATCCTGTCACCACAGATGTTGTCACCAGAAGCACAAATATTTACTGAGTTCCGACCATAGGAAGAAAGATTGGAGAAGAAGCGTGCTGTTCGATCACAGAAACTTCCTAAATTGCTTGTTTTATTTATACACTGAAGCAATGAGCTTGTTAGTAGATAAACAATTGAATAACCAGAAGGGAAAACAACGGTAGCTTTGCCAGATTCTCATGGTCCTTCAGGAATATACCCGTTTCGATATTTGTCTGTTTTGAGGTTATGGTAATTCAATTCAATATCTATATATTAAAGGCCCAACCCTTACAATCCCTTGTTGGCTCTATAAAAACTAGTCAGGAGAAAAAGACATGGTTCTCGCTTTCCAAACTCTTTCAATCTGAAAAGAGAAACCATGAATGTAAAGCATTAGCCTCAAAAAAGAAAGAACATCAAGCCTTTCTTGCTCTTACTGTGTGCCGCAGACAGTTCTAAGTGGCTTACTTGCATTTATTTACTTAATTGCTCTTACAACAGCCCTTGAAGTAGGTGCTATTACTATTCATTTTTGTAGATAAGGGAATGGAGACACAGATAGGTTGAAATACCTTATCCAAGGTCTCATCGTGAGACTGGTGTCCCAGCTTGGGAGAGTGGCTCCAGGCCTGTGTGTTGATGCCACTACACACATCACCCCCTGGACAACAAGCCCCAGGCTACAGGGGGCTTTACATTCTGAGTTTATTGACTTTATTATCAGACTCTATTCTTGTTTTTACTTTTCTCTTTTACAATCTGTTCCCCAAACAGCAGAGTGGTAAGTTTTTAGAAACACAGACCAGATCGTGTAACACAACATGCTGGTTTGAAGCCTTGCTTTGTCTCCTCTCAAGCAGAATCCAATCCACACTCACTGCGGCTGCCACCTCTCTGAGCAACTCTAGCCCATCCTGTTCCATCTGCCTCTCCCCTAAGAGCTGCTGCTTTTTGACTCACGCTCAGTCTCTCTTCAAGCCTTGTGCGTCTGCTACTGTCTCAATCCAGAATCTCCGTGATGGCTCCCTGCTCAGATCTCTGCTCAGATATCACCTCCCTTGACATAACCCACAGCAGTCATCCCATGCCTGGCCCTCTGCATTCCCTTCTTGCTGTATTTTCTTGATGACACATCATTTAAGATTTATGACAATGTATTATTTATGGATTTGTTTACTGTCTCTCACTGCTATTAGAATATGAACCCCCATGGGGGAGGGACACATCCTTTTTGTTCACTGCGGCAACCCCAGTGACAATAACACAGCCTATCATACCAGTGCTGATAAGTATTTGGTAAATGAATGAATAAATGAACCAATGGGTGAAATATCACCTTGGGGAAGATAAACTTTTTTATCAATCTAAAATTAATACAATAAGATTTTGATATTTTCTCTCTCTCTGCCCTCATTCTCATGTTGTTCAGCACCATCTCGAGACAACACAAGCTAAAAGAAACACTGCTAAGAGCTTCATTCACTATAGAGAGAGTTGTAGAAGGGGCTAGAAGCCACTGGCTTCCTGAATCAAGTATTAAAGGATGACTTTCCATCAGTGACAATGTCTCATTTTCATTCATAGTAACAGCACTTTGAGTTTTGTGAAGAGCATGTAAATATCACGAGGACACGTACATCCAAAGGGACCATCACTAAAACCAAGCATAACCGAGAAAGAGCTAATAGATTAATATTAAAGGCAATTATGGTTCAGATAAGTATAATTTTTTTTCCAGAAAAGGGGAAAAACATCTAGGAGTATCATGCATGGGTAAGGGCAGGCAGGTTCAAAAGCTGTTTTCTCCCTTGGTCAGTAGAAATGCCCACGCAAATGCTAGATTTTTTTGTGGAACTAGCACAAATCAAGTTCATTGGCAACAGTCACACAAGGTCCTTTCCACCTACTAACTCACCAGTGTGCGTGCTGATGGGGAACCAGAGAAAGATACCTAATTCTTTGAGTCCTCTAGGAATGTGTTCTTAAGATAGCACAGAGATTTTCTGCAGTGGGACTGCAGTGGGCAGTGTCCCACTTTTCTGAGACTGCACCAAAGCTGAAACAGTGGCTTGGCAGGACATGTGGTTAATCTTAAAGGAAGGCTGCCTAAACATGGCAGGGTAGTCTCAGGGATTCTTTTCTAGTGAAGGCTTTCCTTGGGAGCAGGCTGGCAAGTAGTCTGTAGTAGAATCTCAACAGCAGACATGATGGAAATCAGAAGGTTAACTCAAAAAGACCGGGGGATATCCGGTCCTTTCTACCTCAATACAATCACTCTTAAATTCTTTCAGTACCTGAAGTTATCTATGACAGGGAAATCAAACATGTAGGCACAAACAGTAGAAAATAAATTTAAATAGAGCCTCTAATTTTTCAGTGTGTCTGATTCTGAGAAACTACGTATTTTTCAGTTGACAGAATGTTCCAGGCTTACCCAGCCATACAGCCACGTTAGGATTCAAGACATTTGATTGTTATTATTTCAGTCACTGGAAATCTTTTTCTTTTCCTTTAAGAAATCTGGGTGAAGGAAGTATTGACAATATAAACAATTAGACCCCAACACAACAAATATCCCTAGCTGACATTCCTCCCTGTGAAATACTGGGGCATCTCCCCAAATAATTCCTAATTGGAGCCATGGTTCAGATAAATCCGACAGTACATTAAAGCTGGCTTGGGCAGTGTGAGAGCACTCTGAGGCTTTCCGATCAAGGTTGTTTGGCTTAAGGATTTGGGGAAGCAAAGGGAAGCAGCTGCACTGAGGATTTTCTGCAATTACGTTCATGCAGATTCTGGAAGTTGCTTATTAGGGCTGTCACTTTCAATCCATCTGGTATTTTCCTGTTCAAGTAGTATTGCAAGTTGCTCAGTGGGGTCAGTGGTTTTCCTTTTACCTGCTAGACAGCACTGCACAACCATCAAGGCTTATCGGCTGGAGGCAGGATGCACAATTTGGCTGCTGATTGCAAAGCACATGAATTTTTGATTTGTCTGAGGGAGACAGCACAGACACCTCCTAGGAGTTCCCGTTTGGACCAGTTCAAGACTTAGGCAGTGTTTCCAAGATGTTCTGGGCTTATTTATTTTTATTTTATTTTTTTTGTTTTTGCAAGTATTCTTTCCCCTGGCACCTTACGTAACACATAAAACCAAAGGTAAATGCCATGGCAAGCTAGTTATTTCCATTTTATGTCCCCACCTGTCTAATACTGATTCGGAAAATGATAGCCTGTATTAAGTAGTAACCTTGGAAAAGGGCTTGATTCCTTCAAACTTCTGCTAAATTTAAGGGCTCTCAATAATGAAGCTCATATCTGATCTCTTAGAATGAGCTAATTTTTAGCACTCTTCTCTCTTTCTCCCCAACGTGCTACTTCTCACTGTCAGCCTTCAGTTGGATGGAGGAAAACTGAATTCCAAGACAGTCAGAGAAATTCTGCGTCAATATGGCACATCCTTCCCTTCCCACAACTTCCTCTCTTTTCCACCCAGATCCCCCAGTTTGCCACACATTTTCAATGCAATCTGCTACACGGGATTATGCAAAGGATTCCGTACCCTCTGGATTATCCAGTTATGAGAACTTTCGATTCCCAGGCCTAAATCTTTAGTATGTTTGGCCTCTTCTGCATTTGTATCTGATCTCTTAGAACTTTGAGAGCTATCTTTTCCCATTAGGCACAGAGTGGACCTGGGCCAGAGTTTATTGGGTTTTTTCCCGGCTTGTTTTATTTCTGTTATCTCATTTATACTCAGAGTCTACATTCACCAAAAGATGATAACCATAAGAAACCTGGTTTCTTATAAGATATACTGAAATGGGTTGCTGCAGGGACAGGGATTGATTTAAGAAGATGAAGTGGCTGCTTATTCTCTTTCATCTTGGCAATTGTGAAGCAGGTTCTGCAGGACGTACGTCTGGCCTGTCCCTTTTGCCAATGCTTCCGTGCTCTCCTTCCCAGTAGGGGTGGGGGTGCAGGAAGGATGGGAAGGCAGGGAAAGTGACTCCTCTGCTTAGCACGGGGCTGCGTGGGAGGGAAAACACAAAACAAAGCAGGTAAACCTGTGAAACTGACGGTGGTGTCAGAGAAAAGTTGGTGGATATTTTGCTTCTCAAAATTGTGGGTTCCCTAAAGGATTTCTGGATGTTAGTATGAGATCTGCTTAGATGCTCCTATCTATGTTTCTGACTTAGAGTGTAACAGAATCAGGAAATAACTACAGCTAGGTTACTGAAACAAGAAAAAGACAGAAAAGAAAAAAAGGGCTCATTTTAAGGTGATGTGGAAGTCCTTGAAGCTTGAGGCAGGAGCAGCTGGAGTCAGGAAGAGAATTCCTTCTGGCCAAGTCTATGAACTGAAAAACCAAACCTCCAAAAGCCTGCATCAGCCAGTCTACAGAGCACACCCCTTGTCTGTCCACCATGGGACATGGCTTTAATCGACGCAGGACTTGGGTGGTGTAGCGGACAGTAGTGTACTATGTCTGTATTTTTCTCCAGAGCTCAGGATTAGAACTTAAAGTTAAATTTCTTCAAGTTCTAGAGCCTCCTCTCTTCCTAACGGAAACTGGGATGAGATAGGAATGAGTGGGTGACTGTGATGACTGTCTCTGGAACTAACACTTCCCCAAGTGATTTCTGGTTGCCTTTTAGGTATTAATTGAAAAGCATCAAATATTAGGCTTTTAAGGACCCTCACTCATTGCAAAATCAGTTGGCTATAGAGATTCAGGAAGATTTTGAATTATTTATTATCACACATACACACACACACACGCACACACGCACACATGCACACACACATGCACACCTGACATGAACATCCTGAGGACTTGGTAAGAGCTGAGTGAAAAGCAAAAGATCACAAGACTCAAAGGCAAAGAACTGATGACTTCCTACCAGGACAGACAACCTGAGGGAGTTTTTCTTCTGTATTTTGCTGTTGCAAGAGGTATAACAATTGACTCATAAATAAAATATTTAAAAAAAAATATATATATATAAGCCAATACTGACTTCTGCTTCTAGGTAGATGGAGTAGGTATACATATTTTTATTCCTCCTGCTGGAATCCCTGGGCATTACATATAAAACAAGCATAAGAAGACCCTAATAGAATAACTAGACAGAAAAACAGCAAGGGTATAGAAAAACCAACAACTTTGTCCATCAACAGGACCTAACAGACATTTACAGAACATTCCACTCAACACAGCAAAATACAAATTCTTCTCATGTACCCATGGAACATATATCAATACAACCCTTATCTTGTGAATAATATAAATCTCAATAAATTCAAAATAATAAAAATTATATAGTGGGTTCTCCAATCACAAGGCAGTCAAACTACAATCAATTTCTGAAAGATAACAAGAAAATATCTAAACACAGTGAAGTTAAACAGCCCACTTCTACATAACACATAGGTCATAAGGAAGTCTCACAGAAATAAGAAAACATACTAAGTTAAATGATGATTAATATACAAAACATCAAGTTTGTGGGATACGGCTAAAGGAATGCTGAGAGGGAAATTTATCACACTAAATGTATATATTAGTAAAGAAGAAAAGTCTCAAATCAATAATCTAACTTTTCATGTCAATTGTATGGAAGTAGCAGAGCAAAATAAAACAAAAGCAAGCAGAAGGAAGTAAGAAGGCTAAGAGCATACCACATTGAAATTAGAAATAAAAATAATAAAACTGTAAAAAACCAATAAAACTGACACATATTTAGCAAGACTGACAAAGAAAGAAAAGGTGTATTCAATTTACCAACATCAGGAACGAAACAGAGGACATCAGTACAGACCCTGCAGACATCAAAAGACAACGGAGAGCCTACGAATGACTTTACATTCATATGCTTGATAATTTAGGTGAAATGGACCACCTCCTCAAAAAACACAAACTGCCATAATTCACCCACATGACATGGTTTGAATAGCCTTATAACTATTAGGGAAATGAACTCATAACTTTAAAACATTCCAAAGAGAAATCTCCAGGTCCAAGTGGTTTTGCTGGAGAATTTGCAACCCTGATATCAAAACCAAACATGTAAAAAAGAATTCTCACCAATTCTACACAGTCTCTTCCAAAAAACAGAATAGGAGGGAACACTTCCCAATGCTATTCACGAAGCTAGGATTACCACAGTACCAAAATCAAAGACAGCTCATAAAAAGAAAATTAAAACCAACATCACTCATGAATAGAGACAAAAATCCTTAATAAAATATAAGCAAATAAAATTCAGCAATATATTTTAAAAAACTATACACAAAGATCCAAGTTGATTTTATTCTAGGAATGCAAACCTGGTTCAATATTTGAAAACCAGTTTAAATAATCCATCATATAAACAGGCAAAAGGGGAAAAATAAAATGATAATACCAACTGATACAGAAAAAGTATTTGTCAACCGTTTGTGATAAGAACTCTGGGAAAAACAGGAATATGTAGAGGATAAGTTCCTTACTTGACAAAGAACATTACAAAAAAACAGCAAACATCACACAGCAATGGAGCTCAAACTGTTTTCTCTTAATCAATCCCAAGAGATCTGGACCAGTTTCACCACTGTTAGCCCATCTGCAGCTTTTGGCTGGGACCACCCACCTCCTTATGTATGACTCTCTCCACCCCTGATGTCATGAAGGCTACGCTCCCCTCGTTCTCTTAATATGGGGCTGCAAATGGTCAGGTCATAATCTGCACTGTGATAGGTCATTGGCATTTCAAACTTAATAGCTCTATAAATTAGCTGCTGATAATACCACACACTTGCTGCTCGTCCCCTTCCTCACCTGGTCTGTGAACAAATCCTGTTTGTTTCTCTTCCATATGTATCTAGAATTGGAGCACTTCTCACCACCACCATTCTCACCACCCTCACGCATGCCACCCCTTGCCTGGATTATTGCAATAGTGAAATTACTGACACAGTAATTACAAAAGTAACTGTAAGGCAGGGCAAGTCTCTGCTCAAGCCCTTCCAACAGCTTCCTGTCTTGCTTAGAGTAAAAGCCCGTCCTTCCAATGGCTTGTACCATTGGCTCCTCCCATCTGTATTCTATCGTCCTTCACTTTGATGAATCCACACCACACAGGCCTCTCTACTCCTCCAGATCATGCCAAGCAGACTCTTTCTTCAGGACCTCCTACTTGCCAATGGCTCCCTTTGTCTGAGATTCTCTTTAACAGAGAGGACCACAGCTGACTTCCTTATTCCGTCAGGCCTCCGCAGGTTACCTGAGATCTTCCCCCACACTGTGTAGAAGCTGAAAGCCCTCATCCCTGACACCTCCTCTCTCCCGTTTCTGTTCATTCTTCATTTGGAACACTTTCCACTATTTTCCATAGGATATATTTGACTCAACAATCTTATTTTGTGTCTTTCTCCTCAATTAGGCTGCAAATTCAATGGGCAGATGTTTTTGTTTTTTCATTGTCTTATTTTAGCACCCAGACTAGTACCTGGCACACAGGAGACTTGCAGGAAATATTTTTGTATGAATTGCATAAATGATTTTTTTCTCCATCCCTGTGTCTTTCCCTCTCTGTCTCTCTGTCTCTCTGTCCCTCAGTTGTCTCTTCTCTGTTCTTAGCTTCTCTTTATTTCTCCCCTGCATACATGTGTGTCCCAAGTGTCTCCTTGGTGCTCTCATCTTTTCTTTGTTGCTTTCCTTTTACTGATCCTTTCTTCTAGCATTTCCCTTCCCTTCACCATTGACCCCCACCTCCAATGCACAATCACCCCTTCTCCCTTCTTGCACTTATCACAGCCCTCTAACTGTGGTTAGGGGTGTTACACACTCCAGACCCTGCATGACACGTGGAACAAGGGTACAGACAGCATCCACACAGAGACCATTAGAGTATAGTTTATCAAAAAGACCTTTAATGTCTATCTTGGGTTAAAGGAGTAAGTGTCCGTGTCCTCTTTCCTTCTGTCTGGTAACCTTCTTAGAGGCAAGAACCATACATTATCCTTGCTTGTATTCATCCATCCTTCCTTCCATCTATCATCCACATACACACTCACCAGCAGATATTTGTGGAGTACCCACTATGGTCCGGGTCCTGAGCTAGGGCTCTAGGAATGTGAAAGTTAGGTCAAAACACAGATGGCATTCATTGCAACAGCAAGAACTTGTAGGTTTCAAGTTATGATGATCAGGGATGCAGCTAAGAAGAGACCGATGAGGAGACAACTATGGTATTATAAGCAGAAAACGAAGGTAGCTTCTAAAAGAGGGGTGAAATGATGGAAATGAGTAGACAGATGCGAGAGAGAGCCAATAAAATGCTTACATAGATAGCCTTTCATTGTGGTACTGTTAGCAGTAGATAACTATTTCCTCTGCCAGAAACTGATTCTTTTTCTTAAAGGAAAGGGAGAAAGCAGGTGTTCAGCAGAGAAATTCTGTCCATCTGTGGACTATGCTGTCTGCTCAAGAACAGGGAACACGCATTAAATATGGATGATTTTCAAGGCACCACTGAGGTCCTCAACAGGCAATATCTACTTTAGTCATCTTAAGTTCTATACTAGTTCTTAGTTTAGGGGCTATTTTGAGATTCAGAGTGGAAAGGTAATTTTCCTTCAATATACCACATAGTAAGGCCACAGATCTGTTAATTAACATGACCAATGGTCATCTAATGTTCCAGACATAATGTAAACTTTGTTTTTTTTTTACTCTTATTTACAAAGTGATACATCTTTGAATGGGGGCAAGGTGGACTTTAAATGCAACCCTTGATTGCTTGTAGATTAATATTAACTTAGAATAAATCAAGTAGATGGTATCCTAATCCATCCAGCTTGATTTTCTCTATTTTTGTTCACTTAATTTATTGTTCAGTTAGGATTGTTGTAATGTATAGATTCATGTTAATGTTTACCTGGGCTGTCAAAAGTCTAGAGTTTATTCACCTTATGCTTTTATGGCATTTAGACTTATGACATATAGAAAATAAATCTTTGAGGACGTGGATGGTGCCTTTTACATATTTTATCTATCCCGCCCTCCTCTCCCCAAGGTCAAGTATAGAGCTGAACACCTAATAGGTGCCCTACAGATCCTCATTGATTGGCTGAGTGTTTATGAGAACAACTTTATTATAGACTTATCATGGTAAGAAGCTTGACATGTGCATAAAATAATGGACTGAAGGAAGAGATGTCACATCTCCCAATCATATATCTATTGCCTTCTTTTTATGTTAAATAAATCTATTAAATTTCCTGTATATCAATCTCCCATTTGTAAGAGGGGTTATTGGAAAGTGGCCCCAACAGTAAGAGAATTTGGACTATTTTGTGGTATCTCAAAATGCCCATTTCTTTAACTGAAAACAGTCAAAGACATTGAGTTACTCACTGCCAATATTTTACTGAGTAGTAATAAAATCTACCAAGAGAAAATGTCCAGATGTTGTTAGGACTAGAAGTGCTTGCACCAACGCAATGCAACTTTAAGGGGAAACATTTTATTTATTTATTTATTTGTTTATTTATTTATTTATTTAAATTTTTATTGAAGTATAGTTGCTTTACAATGTTAGTTTCAGGTGTACAGCAAATCAAATCAGATCAGTTATATATATACATACATATATATATTTTTTTTAGATTCTCTTCCATTATATGTTATAATAAGAAACTGAATATAGTTCACTGTGCTATACAGTAGGTCCTTGTTGTTTATCTATTTTATATATAGTAATGTGTATGTGTTAATCCCAAACTCCCAATTTATCCCTCCCCACCCTTTCCCCTTTGGTCACCATAGTTTGTTTTCTATGTCTGTGGGTAAATTTTTGGTTCATAAATAAAATTTGTATCTTTTTTTTATTCCACATATAAGTGATATCTTTGTCTGACTTGCTTCATTTAACATGATAACCTCTAGGTTCATCCATGTTGTTGCAAATGGCATTATCATTCTTTTTATAGCTGAGTAATATTCCATTTTACATCTATTTATTTATCTATTTATCCATCTATCCATCTATCTATCTCACATCTTCATTATCCAGTCATCTGTCGATGAACATTTAGGTTGCTTCCATGTCTTAGCTACTGTAAATAATGCTGCTATGACAGCACACGTGCACTTTGGGGTGCATGTGTCTTTTTGAATTAGAGTTTTCTCTGGATATATGCCCAGAAGTGGAATTGCTGGATCAAATGGTAAGTCCATTTTTAGGTTTTTAAGAAACCTCCATACTGTCTCCCATAGTGGCTGCACCAATTTACATACCCACCAATAGTGTCAGAGAGGTCCTTTTTGTCCACACCCTCTCCAGCATTTATTATTTGTAGACTTTTTAGTGATGACCTTTCTGACTGGTGTGAGGTGATACCTCATTGTAGTTTGTTTTGCATAAAGGGAAATATTTTAAATCCCAATATTTTAAAATCCTGCTCCATTTATCTTATAACAGCTACTTGAAAAAAAATCAACTCTTTATTCTGAAGGAAAAATGGTAAACTGTACATATAGTGATTCTTACAGAACAGTCTACATGGTACAGGACCAAAATTCATTCACAAAATTCAGTGTTCATGAAGCATCAACTCTGTTCCAGGTAATGCTCTGCTTCTGAGACATCCAACCTCTCTTGGGGGAGATACTAACATAAACCTCTCGAGTTTTATGGTAATAATGCTGTAGGGCCCAAGAGAACAAAGAATATTGGATCTTCAAGGAGACAGCAATACTTTCTGCTTTGAATTTTTAGGGGAAGTTCAAAGGTAGGTTGGCAAAGTGGCACCTTCTAGGCAGAAGAAACATTGTGAGCAAGGCTTGGATGAAAGGGGGCACAGAGTAACCAATGGATATTAAGGAATTTGGGCTTTACACTAAAGGCAAAGAGGTTTGGTTTATTTTATAGTGGTAAAATATACATAACATACCAATGGTTACCATTTTAACCATTTTTAAGTGCACAGTTTGGTGGCATTAAGTACATTATATTGTTGGGCAACCATCCACCGCCATCCATCTCCAGACCTTTTTATCTTGCAAAACAGAGATTCTGCATCTGTTGAAAAGTAACTACCCACTCCTCCCTTCCCCTGACCCCTGGCATCCAACATTGTACTTTCTCTCTTTGATTTTGACTACACTAGTTTCCCCATATAAATGGAATCATAACACAATGTCTTCAAGATTCATCCATGCTGTAGCATGTTTCATGGTTTCTTTTCTTTTAAGAGTGATGCATATACCCTATTTTGTTTATCCATTCTTCAATCGATGGACACTTGGGTTGCTTCCACCTTTTGGCCCTTGTGAGTAATGCTGCCATGAACTTGGGAGTACAGATATCTCTTCAAGATAGTGTTTTCATTTCCTTTGATAGATATTCAAAAGTGGAATTGCTGGATGATATGGTAATATTATGTTTAATTTTTTGAGGAACCACCATCCTGTTTTCCACAGCAGCTGCACCATTTTATATGCCCAAATGAGGTTTGATTTTTAAAAGGATTTTAAGCTAGTGAAGGACTGATGAGTGTGGTTTAGAGAGCTCCCTGCCTGCCTGCTGTGTGGAGAATGGAGGAGAGGCAGCAAGGCTGGAGTCAGGCTGTCATGTGAACAGCTCAGAGATGAGGAGGAGGAGGCTGACCCTGTGTGGATAAGGATGGATGAAAGCTTGCAGAGCTTTTTAGAGAAGCACAATCAAGTGCTTAATGAAGGTCCATCATAATGGCATCACCGATAACCAGTCCCTGCCATGGGGGGAAATTAAGGAAAGACTAAATCCTCAGTTATGAAATGCGTTACCTGGATAGGGTGGAGAATAAAATAGCACAAGAAGTAAGAGGAGAGAGGAGATAAGAAATGGAGGGAGCTGAGAAAAGAAGGGAGTTGTCTGGGCAATCCAAGGAAATGGGAAAAGAGAACTGAAGAATCTGATCTTATGACTATGTTTATGAAAAGATGATCATATGGGCTTATATGCAACTGAAAAATGTTTTTACTGTATTAAGATGTACTTGAGAAGCGGCAAACAAAGCAAGAGACAAAAGAGGTAAAAATGATGGACCTAGAGATGATCATAATAAGTGAAGTCAGACAGAGAAAGACAAATATCATCTGACATCACTTTTATGTGGAATCTTAAAAAATGAAGCAAATGAACTTATTTACAAAACAGAAACAGACTCACAGACATAGAAAACAAAGTTATAATTACCAAAGGGGAAAGGTGGGGGGTATAAATTAGGAATTTGAGATTTACAGATATAAACTACTATATATAAAATAGATGAACAACAAAGTCCTACTGATAGCACAGGGAACTATATTCAATGGCTTGTAGTAACCTACAATGGAAAGAGAATCTGAGGGGAAATACACACACACACACATATATATATATATATATATATATATATATATATATATATATATATATATATATATGTCTCAGTCACTGTGCTATTCACCAGAAACTAGCATTGTAAATCAACATTGTAAATCAACTATACTTCAATAAAATAAGTAAAAAAGTAAAAAAAAAAAAAAAAGTATAAATGGTTTTCAAATATGAATGAGATAATTCTAGGATGACCCAGCATGTTCAATCACTTTTATCACTGTGGCTTAACTGGATGGCCTAGGTCACCAACAGGAAGATCACACTAGTTTTGTGTGTGAATATAAAACACACTTTAGTTTTAGAGATGAAAGAGAGGAATTCACATTTCAAAAGAATTTACAAATACTCCATCAGGGAAGTGAGAAAATCACTGTAAGCAGTTGGAGGCAATGGACTTCTGAAAGTTCAGCTGAGAAAATCCTAAAATTAGGAACAAGGTCCAGTTGCTACCCTGATGCAGGGAAACACAGGGCTGTCAGCTCATGTTTTTAAGAGTGATTAGAATGAAGATTATCTTCCTGAATATACTGAAGAGGAAAAGCCAAAGAGCACCAAATGAATTCAAAACTATTTCCAGTGCAGACGCTGCTGGAAACCTCATTTAGTCATATTTTAGAATGGATATGCTATGCAAACAAGTATAATTTCTGTGCAAGACAATTCTGCATTTGTTGGCTGTGTCTGGATGGGATTTTTGAAACACACTGAATAAAATACATTGAATAGATTTTAATGTTAGTGAAAGGGGCTGGATTGAAGTACCTAGACGCATTTGTTTGCTCCGCTGGGGAAGTCTCATTGTCAAGCGAGATTCTCTAACCTTGACCTTGGGAGATAAACTGCCTCAGAGAAGGAAGAATCAAGTGATTTTCTAGCTGGGATGAGATTTAAGTTTTCTTTAACCTGTCCCCCTACAGACATTTAAATAGTATTGATTTTCTTACAATAGTCACCAGGGAGCAAATAATGACTAATTTTGTGAAAACTTCATACCATCTGCCCAACTATGGCTGGATTTTTATGTGACCTTCTCATTTTCAGTTTGGGAGGTCATCTTTTGGAAGTGAAACATCTCGGAGTCTAAGACTTTGCCATTTAAATCGAAGTGTATCTTCACTCCCGTGTAGGCTTTATTAATTCTCTTGGGCAAGTTGTGTCCATTTTTGCCTTTTGTTTTCAGTGTGATGACTCACCTATTCACAGGATTCAGAGGTGGGAAAAGAATGACCATTCTCAGCCAGATTCATAACCTACGCTCATATTCCCTGGCCTGTCCCCTTCCCCTTCTTCTTTATTCCATGTAATGTTTTTTTCTTACATTAATGTGTGTATATATGTGCATATGTGTGTGTGTGTGAATCATTTCCAAGTTACTGTGGATGTGCTCCCTTCCTGGATAGACAAGAATATAGGCTCTAATCTCTGGATTGATGTGGAAGGCACTTTCCCTTCTTTTCTTTTTCTCTTTATTTCTCTTTCTTTCTTTTTTTGTTTTTAGGGGGGAGGTAATTAGATTTGTTTTGATGGAAGTACAGAGGACTGAACCCAGGACCTTGTGCATGCTAAGCACACATTCTACCACTGAGCTATATCCTTCCCCACTCCTTTCTTTAAAAATACTTTATCCTCTTCAAAATTATCAAAGACAGGTATGACTCCATGGTAAATCCCCATTAGTGTGTTTGGCTGAATACAATCCAGAAAAGTAACAATTGTTAAATCTTCTGGTGCAGACCAGGTAATTTTCCAGAGAAAAGCTGATGAGAATAAATGGCAAATTTCTTGTGATAAAGGATTAACATGATTCCTGCTTATGACAATTTTGCAAGGCATAAAACCAAAATTTCCAACTATAGCTCCCCACCCCCCACTACCTTTTTATGATAAGATGGTTTCCAGGTTAGGCAAAACTGACCTTCTCTGACAGCTGGTAATTAGGCAAGCCAAAAAGCTCATCTTACCCACGTCTTCAAATCAAATGGACATCAGCCTAAGAAATGATGAACAATTTTTTAAAATTCAAATGTTTTAACAGTTTTTGTTTTTTTATATGTCAGGAGTGATTTTCCCCAATGACAGGCCAGAGAATTTTACTGGAAGAATAATCAAGTGTGATTTTTTTGGTAACTAATAAAGGTTTTTGAAAGATGTTAGGCCATAAAACACTCTTGACTCCTCCCAGGCATCTAAATCTTGGTAACAAATAGTTACAGAAATGGATGTTCCTTCTAAATCATAAATAATGTGATATCCTATATATATATCTATATATACTGTAAATACACACACACACATACACCTGCTACACTTTCCCTCCAAGTCTGTGATATACTCATGTAGATTAATTTTTAAATAAGAAAAATGGATGAAAAAAAGAGTTGTTTTGCTAAAATTACAGAACTCATGAGGTTATTTCGTTGAAATGGTTAACTGCTCCTGAAATCTTGCCATTCTCCTGACTTCCTCCACATTTTGTTTTTAAGGACAAGTCATAGAAAACATGTTAGCACAAATCATTCTCAAAGAATCCATGGGCCATTTGATGACAACATTTCTTCAGAATATTAAAACCTGAAGCATTACCAAAAAATTGGCAGAAAGTTTTGGTGTCTCAAGCTTAGATGATAATCCTTAACTACAGTTGTTATTTTTACTTGACTGGCTAATATAAAAAATCAAAATGTAATGAAATTAAGGGCATGTCTAATATATGCTATAAACTTATTGAATTACATGAATATTTGGGGGACCCTCATTGAAATGATTAAATAAGGTGAATTAAAAAATAAGTGAAGAAACAAAAATATAATATGATTGGATGCTATTAAAGCAATAAATGCTAGACTGAGCTGACACTGAAAAATGTGTCTAAGTTTTAAATGACCAGTGGTGAGGATTTTCAGGACACTGCACAGTACATATAGACTGTTTTAATTAAAATTCTGAAATCCTGGGGCTTCAACCCTCTGGATGAAGAATATGACCTAGACTCTCTGTGAGAAAGGAGCTTTGTAGAGCTGAGGTTTCATTCTTATTAGGTGGAATGATTATTATCCTCCAATATTCATGTTCTGCAGAGTCTTGGTTATGCAAAGGGGATTTCAGCTGAAAAAGCTGGTTTGAAAACGACTTATCACTGAGATGTTACAGAGTTCTCAGAAGGCATTTAAAAGACTGGGTGTTTGGGTGCATCTAAATGTTCCCTGATGATTAAATGAAGATTTGACAGAAGAGTTTCCCACATCTTTGCTTGGGAGTGAAGTTAGTTACCATCTCACTTACTCTCAACTATACCACTTGCAGTAGGGAGGGGTTCAGATGTGTCATCTCTGTGTCTTGATTGAGGATTTTGACCCCAAACCTCTTGTCTCTCCACCATGTGGTTTTTTTCCCCAAGACTTGAAGAAGAATGGAAAGATTTGGTATTAAATGCAATCCTTACTTTAACATCTAGTTTAATTTGCTAGTTCAAATGAATAGCATCTATTTCTAAAATATATCTGTTTAGTTGCTTTATACTTTATTCCCATAGAAGTAAATCTCTATGTTGAGACAGCAGAAAAATAAATAATAAAAATGTAGAAATAGAGTAATAATTATAATAATAATACCTGCCATTTAATGAGCAATTCATCTCTTTGTGCTTCAATTTCTTATCTATAAAATGGGGGTATTTGTAACTATGTGAGGATTAAATGAGAAAGTAGTGTAAAATGCATAATATATGGCCAAGTACTCAATAAAGGTTCAATAAATCTAGAAACCAGGTACCAGGCAAAACATTCTTCACAAATCAGATTTGCTTCTGAACCCAAGTCTATGAGGCAAGTATTTTTAGCTCTTTTCTTAACTGAGGCATTGGGAAGTTAAATCATCAGACCAGGTCACACAGAAAATGAATTACTCTCCTAGAATCTGAAGCAAGGTATGTCTGACTCTAGATCCATGTTTTTCAACTAGTTTAGTCATTTATTTTGGCTGCTAAATGATTCCTTCAGAATGAGGGCTGGGATTACCACCTCTACTTTATTGTATTGATAGGCAATATAATAAGAAAATACTTCTATCAAATGATTTTTAAAATAAATGATAAATCAAGTTGATGTACCAAAATGAATGCTTCCTAACAGTAGACTATAACAGGTTTGTTTTCACTTTGAGGATTTTTGTCTCTCCACAAACTATTTACTGGAATTTACTTATTTAATTAGTAATACTCAGGTTTTCATTGTTATATAAAATTAATCTTGCATTGAAAAGTTGTCAAAGAAAAATAGAGTCCTAAAAAGATCACAAATAAAAGTTTGCAATCTTTGTATTACAAATACAACTTCAATTTCTCATTCTTGTGTTGAACTATTTGCTAAAAATATACTTTTGTACCACTTAAAGGGTTATTCATAAAAGGCCATCATTACTAATTCATTTGGTATTCATTATAAGACCTTTAATCATGATGTATCAATTTGGTATAAATGTGGATATAATATATAATTTCTAAATGAGTCCATTATAATTTACCAGTTAAAGAGTCTATTGTTATTTCAGTATCTTCTCAAACATGTATCAAAGTATCATGTTTTGTTTCTTTATGAAACAGCCAAAGTGAAGGGAAGAACCAAAGTATTTTCCTTTCTTCAGTAGATATGGTAGCCTAAAATCTAACAGAAGGATGGGATGGTAGAAATCATGAACAAACTAGTCAAAAATGACCCACAGTTAATAAGACAAACAAATGCACTCTGGTGTATTTGATTTGAAATTTCTAAGGAATAACGTACAAACCTTCAGAGACAATTTGGACCATGGGAGATCCAACCAATCAGGCAGCAGTCTGGCTTTTTAAAAGCTGAGACATCAGACAGGGAAGGGAGGTTTGTGACTATAAATAACCACTGAGCTTTCACGTGGTTCCGATTTCTGGTCACTTGACTCATCTACAATTTAGATTCTACATCTGTATTATGAGCGAGACACTGACAACCCTTGCATGATAAAGACATTGAAAACTCAACCCAAGAAGAGGGGTCTTGAATAAACAAAATAAGACATGGCAGCCTCCCACATGTGGCTGTCTGAGAGCCATTCCAGAAATCATGGGAGAAATTGTTTCTACTTCTACTTCTGAGAAATCATTTCTACTTCTCACCATGACGGCGCTGACTAAAATGCTTACACACTCTCTAGCCAAATGAAAAACATCCCTAGACACATTCTATGCAGAATCCCTAGACACAGGCTATAGAAAGTCTATTCATTTTCTGTCCGGGGAATGAGGAGATGATAGTGCAGAAAAGCACATTCTATCTATCTATCAACTTGTTGCCTTGAGTTCTCTGTAATAATTCCTCTCTGCTCCCTTCTTCCATTGACTGAACTTCAGCTGACTAATTCTTGCCCATCATTGTGGAATTTTGCTTTTAACCTCCTGGCAATTGCTTCCTAAACTAATGTACTAACTCCAGTATCACAAACCTAGGGGTGTTTACATAGATTATTTTTTTTAATACAATACTATAAAGACAGGAAACCATACATAAAATACTATGCGATAATGTGAAATGTGTAAGTTACTTTTGTATATAAGACAGGAAATCCAATTTATTATGAAAGACTCACTTGAGTTCTGATGTTTAGCAGTTGTGATCTCTGAAGCACAGATAACTAGATTACAGTATTAAAAGACCATCATGGGGGCCAGTACTAAGCTTTTCTGTGTATGTGTGTCTCTGTGTGTTTAATTAATCAGTGAGAAAATGACAAGGTCTGGGATCCTTGCTTCTGAGTTCACAGTCACTGTTCATTGTTTTTCTTATTGCTTTATCTGATCCAAATTTAGCAGCAAGGGGATTTGGACCCTCAATTCTCCACTACCAGCTCTTCCACACACTCTTGGTATCTCTCTGACCTTTCAGGAGAATAAAGAGGATAATCCTGCGGAAGCTATCAGGTTTCTTTCATTTCTAGATGCTGTTATTCTAAGTCTCTGTGATTCTAATTCTACTCCAGGCTCTAATGGATGCAATTAACTCATTTTAAAATGGTGTTTTTCTTCATGTGTTTGCCAAGTATAGCATCTAAAAGTTTCTGATCATAAACACTGATGATTATAAGGATGATTTCATTTGCACGCCTGTATTTCTCTACACTGGAATCGTCAGACTTTTTTTTTTTTTTTTTTTGCACAAATAAGCTTCCTATTCATCTTGATTATGCTGATGTTCTGAAATTTGGCTTTTTACTTTTATGCCTCTTTGGAAGATGGACAGGACCTCAACAGTTAACTTCAGTGACTACTGCTGCACGACTCCTGGGAGTGCTCTGAGAAGAGGTGCTCGATGAACACAAAGCGGTCTGCAAAGACAGCCGTATTCATCCTCACCACTCATGAGGTGGCTGCGCGGTGAACACTGTTAAGACAAATCTGGCAGTGCCACAAATAGAACAGAGATGATTTTCTCTCACTGCGTGAGGAATAACAACTTTTCCCTCAAATTTCTTAAGGGGGATTATCCACTGGATTGCTTTGTGGCTGTGTGTGTGTGTGTCTGATTGCTCACAAATGTGACCTAAAGATTTATTTGGCAGAAAAACAATATCCAATTTGCTGATACACACTATGTTATATAAAACAGATAAACAACAAGGTCCTACTGTGTAGCACAGAGAACTATATTCAATACCTTGTAATAACCTATAGTGGAAAAGAACATGAAAATGAGTATATACATGTGTATATATATATCTGACTCACTATGCTGTTCATGAGAAGTTAACACAACATTGTAAACTGACTATACTTTAATAAAAAAGAAAAAAAGAAAAGCAATATCTCAAACATAAACATTTATACATATACAGGTGCTTCCTACTGCAAACCAGATTGGAAGAGGCTAACCTGAGAGACTGAACTAAGAATGTGTATAACCATGTATGAGGAAGAGCATCTGATGAACGAGGAAATGAACACACATCACCTCCGAATATTCACACCTGATAATTGCGGGTCCTGGACATCACTCATCATTGGTTTTAACATTTTAATAAAAATTATGCTTTAACAGGGTGAATTTTATCCCTGCAATAAGGCTCAGAAATGGCAGTCAATGTAATTAAGTCTATTATCAATGATTGAATAAGAAGTTGACTCATGTGAGGCCAATCCCCTTAACAGAGACGTAAAATTTATTACTTGGAATGCCCCAGTGAAATGTCATAGTGTCCCTAGAGGGTATTTCCTGGTAGCATCAGAAAGAGTTCATAAAAGAGATAGAAAGTACAGATTGCCCAAAAAGCTTCATCAAGAAGCTATCAAAAAGAAAAAAAAATCAACAAAAGGGATCATATTTCCACTGGAGAATACCCTCTTCCTCATGACTTATTGGGAATACAGGATTTAAAGTAAAATGCACATCCAGAAAAACAGATATACTGCCTCCCTAATTATTGGGTATACTAATTAAGGATGGCATTTTACGATTTACGACAGTAATTTGTTTGGTATGTTTAATTTTTAGACTCTTCACCTGTTGAAATTTGAGTTAATTTTTGATCATTAAGATGTACCAATGTGGTTAGCTGCATACAGACAGAAGAATGGCTTGTATTCCTAACACATCTAAAGGTCCCAAGTACATCAGTTGAAAGCTATCTTAAGAGAAATAAAATTGTGTATCTTACAGAGATCAAGAGAAACATCTTTTTGAAATGGAATACTTAGAATTGTTTAATTTCCTGCATTTTTGGAGTCCTCCTTTCATTCTTTTGTTGAACAAACACAAGTCTAGGGACCAGCCTAGTAGGTGGAATACATAAAAGGTGAAATTCACCTTAGGAAGACTTGACTTTTCTCTTTCTGTTTCACTACCAAACTAAGGTGAAGCAAGACCCAAGACACAGAGAGCAATCTTAGAACGGTCTTAACTGGTTGATTTTATTTACAGGCAAGTTAGCATGACTTCTTTCTATCTTGAGGGTAATAACTGGTCAATACAAAACTTCACTCACTCTTATGTGTGTGCACCCTCCTATTTACAGACTGAATGTAAGCACATACAGAGACACGGAAGTCCTATCTGTCTGTGCTTTAGATATCCTGTCTTACGAAATCTTCAGAGCACTTTCTTCTTTTTTTAGGTTTACTTATTTGTTTATTTATTTTGGGGGGGGTGGTAATTAGGTTTATTTATTTATTTTTAGAGGAGGTACTGAAGAATGAACCCAGGACCTCCTGCATGCTAAGCTATACCCTCCCCCAACTCCAAGCACTTTCTGAGAGATTATGACTATTGTCTCCATGAGGAAATAGATGCTTGGAGAAGTTATCCCATGTTATTTCAGATAGTAAGAAACAGAGCTTGCTTTGATCCCCAGTTTGACTCCAGAGTTTATTCTCCCTTTGATGCAGGAAGCTCCATAAAAAGACTGGCAGGGCCACTACTCTCCTGCCAGCACCATCTGGTTCCCTGGCCAGGAAGGCTGTATCTCACTTTTTGTCTGAAACAGCTTACTTACCCCTAAAATCCTATTGGTTCCCTGAGCTCACTCCAGATTGGCCCGTTTCCCTCACTCCTGATTGGTTATTTCTCTCCCTTCTGATTGGGCTATTTCTACAAAGCTTGTTCCTAGTTGGTCAACTTTTGTTATACTTTATTTGCATACGATGTTGCAAAGGATAAACTGGCAGCCTATAAAGGCCTGCGTAAACCTGCAGACAGGGTCCAGAGTTTGGAGTGTTAACTCCTCTGGGCCCACTGGCATAATAAACCTGAGTTCTCCAACTCTCCAAGTGCTGCTTGGTCTCCCGCCCAGATCCAGGTTGCTGTCACGACTGAGCTGTAACACCAGGCTTTAACACTGAGCTGTAACACGTTTTTCTGCAACACCTTCTGCTCTACCAGTGTTGCCCAAACTATGAAACTGTTCTCTCTTGATTGCATCAGTGTCATTTTAATTCCTTGAGTGACTGAGTGATGACATAGAGAGGTCCAAGCCGCTGAAAGGAGTCTTTATTATCTATACTTTCCAACAGAAGAGGGCATACCAGGCCAGGCAGGGATACCGAGGGAAGGACCAGATTTGGTCAGGAGGCAGGAGAAGTGAGAGAAACATGGTCCTGAGCCTTTATTATGGCTTCCACAGAAAGGAAGGCATGAAGGAGGTTAAGGGGCTTCATGGCTGGATACCTGGATTGATTTCAGTGAGCTCCAGCATTGGGCAGTTCCTAGTTTTATTGTACCTAACCTGGAGGTGATCTAGGGCAGGAGAGAGATCTAACTGGTGTGTGAGTTAGAAGAAGGTCCTGGTTGGGGGTGCGGACTCCAGATATGAAAGGCTTGTTCGCAGGTGTTGTGGTTTGAATGTTTGTGTTCCCTTCAAATTAATACAGTTGGCCCTACATGTCCTCGGGTTCCAAATCCATGAATTCATGCAACCGCGGATCATGTGGTATGTTTACAATTCGAGATTGGCTGAATCCATGGATACAAAGTCCATAGGTGAGAGGGCCCACTATGGGACTTGAGCATCCAAAGATTTTGGTACCCATGGTGGGTCCTGGAACCAGCTACCCATGAATACTGAGGGATGACTATATGTTGATACCCTAACCCTCAGTGTGATGGTATTAGGAGGTAGGGCCTTTAGGAGATGCTAAGGCCTTGAGGGTGGAGCCTTCATGCATGGAATTAGTGCTCTCATAAAAGAAACCTCGGAGAGCTCCCTCACTCCTTCCTCCAGGTGAGGACACAGGGAGACATTGCTAGATATGAACCAGGAAGAGGGCCCTCATCAGGATGCGATCATGCTGGTACCTTGATTTTTCCAGAACTGTGATAAATAAATTTCTCTTGTTTATAAGCCCCTGGTTTGTGGTATTTAGTTATAGCCACAGAATGGATTAAGACAGGTGAAAAATTTATCGTCTTGTAGAATACCTGGCCCTGGGAAGGATAATCTGTCAAGGATTAGCAAGGCCCCCAGGATGTCCAAGTATCATAAAATACAGAAAAAAAAAAAAAAAGAAAGAAAGAAAGAAAAGAGAGAGACACTGTTGTTTGAAGAAGAAAATTGTCTCTGGTGTAAATTTGGTAAAACATGCAAACTATGCTTGATATGAATATTCACAATGTCTATTAGCATATTTAAGTTTCCATGAAGTCTTATAGTAACCTTTTTAATATTGTTTAACTCAGAGTTTCTTAAATTGATTTGACCCTTTGCAGCCAACCCTTATTAACACTTAGCAGAATGTTAATGTTACAAAACCACAGTTTTTTAAACCAACTTTTCCCCATATTTTAAATTGGGTGATTGTACCAATGTGTTGTTGAACATTAATCACTACATACATTCCACACACTTTGTGTATTGGCAATGATTTATAATGTTCCAAAAAATTAGCATAGGCATTAGGATACTTAGGAACAATTATCTTTCTAAACAGAACTCCTCCCCATTCAATGAAAGGTATGAATATAAACAACAATTTCCAAAATGGAATCATCTCCTCAAAAACATTTACTATGGGAACCATTTGCAATTCTTTTCACAGACATGAAGTATATGTGCAAATCAATATCATTCACCCACTTACAGCAGTTCCTATAATTCTAACTCCTATATCTGCTTAAAAATGTAGCAAAATGATCCTTAACACTAGCAGGTTTAAGAAAACCCCAAATGTGGACATTGAGGATTCAGAATCATGCCAATGCTAGAAATAACTTTTGCCTAAATTGGACCTTCTACATATGCAATGAGACCTGATTCTGTATTATTTCATGTACTGCTAAGCCTGTGTTTCTGCCAGTGAATAATTATTTTGAGTTATTACGAGGACAATGAAGCATAACATTTGCATGATTTCCCCCGTACTAGAGAATTGAGTCAACAATTTACAATTAAAAGGGGGAAAAATCATCACACAAAACCTTGAGCTCTGAAAACAAAGGAACGATATTATTTCTCTTTCTCCTCATCTTCCCAAGTCTTGCTGACCTAATTATAAAATTTCCAGTAATAACATATTGACCCAAATGGCAAAAGTACTGCCCCAAACTTTTAGTCTTGCCAGAATACTTGTGACTGGGATGATAATGTCAAGTCTAAAACAACCAAATCAAAAGGAGATGAGAAAAGTTGATAACCTCAGCTTTGGAGTAAATTGTTGCTGAATTATTTCCTCCAATAATTCTCTGTACAGTGGCTGAAAGGGAAGGCTCACTAAATATGGTTCATTTATTCATTCTGTATTCAGTAAATATTTATTCTGAGCCCAAATGGCCAGGCACGTGGAAACAACCAATAAGAAAATAAACAATTAAGTTTATAAATAAATAAATATGAAAATACAGAGACATAAGTGATATACAGAAAATTATCCATTTGATATGAGGGTGAATAACTTGGTGATTGTGGATTCAGAGGTCCAGGGAGATGATTATTTAAACTGAATGACAAGATAGGGTCAGGGAAAAGCTTTCCATTCTAATCTTTCTCCTTCCAAAATACACTGGGCAAAATTCCTCATCATCTGAATAATACTGAGGTGTAAAAAAAAAAAAAAAGATTAGTGGTGTTTGGAGATGGAAGGTAAGCTAACGGAATGTTCAGAAAACAGTTCTCAAAAAGTGAATTTATTGGAATGTAGATGACTCTTTTTCCACTTTGCATTTTCTGTAAAACATATAGATTTTAGTTATTCTTTCTCCTTTTCACTTTTAAAGGTAGTTGTGAAACAGCCATCCTCCAATCTTTATGTTCCATACAGAATGAGTTTGTTCCCTTCAGTTTGGGAGTTAGGAAATCTGTGATTGTCTCATTCCTTATACCTGTGATTCTCAAGCAAGGGAGCAGCTCAACTCACGGGGGATACATGTTAAAATCTGAACACTTCATCCATTCCTCCAGTGATTCTAAGAAGGGCTACATCTCAGCATTGCTCTGACTTACCCTCAAACTGAGGGAGCACCAGGCTGGGCCAGCAGAGTTTGGGGTGGAGGAATCTTCATGCAGGGAAAGTAGCTGAGTTAAGCAAGGAGAGGGCTGAGTCGCCGGTGAGTCTGGACATTGAGTTAAGTTCACCAGTGGTTTTCCAAGGGGACTGATGGAAGTCTGGGGCCCTTCAGATGCTACTCAGAGGCCTGTAGGGTGAGGCTTGGGCTGGCATGTCTACATGAACTAGTGACACTTCCTTCACCTGATTTGTGTATTGGTGTTACACACGTGATTTCACTTGGGAAAAGTTCCTGCTTTTAAGCAGATTACACATCATTGAACTACATAGTGGAGAACGAGTTGGGAACTACATTTCTACAGACCAAGCGAGGTCCAGAGTCTATGAACAGGATTCTTGACAACAGAAATTATAGGTGCGATCCTGGGAACCAGGCCAAATCTATAGGTCAACCTTGCTAAGGCTTGGTTAAGATCTTTAGTGCACAGTTATGTTTTCTTTGCACAGAAAAGGGTTAAATTATGAATAATAATGCCCACTCATTAAGGAATCATTCAGTTACAGAACTGCCCACTTTAGACCATTAATTCGGTACAACCAATCCTTGAGGAAGGTGTTAATATTCCCATTTTCTATGTTGATAAGCTGAAGCTTAGAGATGTTAAATGACTTGCCCAAGGGTTCTTGGTAGGTCTAGAATTTAACCCTCAATCTGTTTGGTTCCAAAGCTCATGTTCTTCATCACAACTTCTAACCAGATTAAGCAGGGCTTTGCCTGTTTTCAGTGGTGACAATTTAGAAAAGTTGATGGCACAGTAGTGATACTTGGCTCATTCCTTTATTATGAGCTAGACTTGTAAGTTTTCTGAAGTTTGGAAATCAACCTAGATGAACTCTGTCTAATGAAGGAGGTCTGGTCCTTACTTCTCTATCTGTTTCAGAATGCAACAGGCAGTCCTTGCTCCAGGGGAATGGAGGCAGGGCCACAAGTCAGAGCCGCACAAGTGACTGGACTGAGTGGAGGGGCATGGCTCGTGGGGCAGGGTGCAGATGCAGAAGAAAGATTAAGAAATCCTTCCAGTTTTACCAACCCATACCAAACAAAACCAATCATTTTAACCTATTCCTGCTGCTTTTACCCTCCTACTGCTCCCCAACCAAACCATAAAATCTTCAGTTGCTGTCAATAATTTATACTTCACTGTGAATTCTTTGAAAGCTGAAATTGTCCCAGGCAGGATTGATGGAGGTGTTTTGAGAAATGCCTGGAGCTACAGAAAAGCATGTTCATGAGTTACTGACTTCTTTTGGCCTTGGTCCCTCCCTGGTGGTCACTTGTGTTATTCTGATTTAATCATTTATTTAGAATTCTCTTCATGTACTGTATTCATGACTCCTAATAAAACTGAAAAAAATTTTCCTCTAATGACTATAACTCAATTTTTATATTTGGGCAAATTTAGAGAGGCTTTATCATCTATAACTGGTTTTTCTTTTTTTTTTTTTTCTAATCTAAAATTAGATGTAGTAACAATACCCCAACTGCACTGAATGCTATAAAAGAGAAATGCATACATTAGGCCCTTCCATCTGAATTAAGAATTTTCTGGTAAATGTTTGAGTCTCAGTAAGCATAAATCAAGTGTACAAAATGTGGAATATACTTTACAATGAGAAAGTATATTCCACATTTTGTACATAAGCTTAAATAATTAAAAGAGCCTTAGCACGGCCAGAGTTCAGGGTGGAAACCCATAATGTAATGGAAAACTAAACAGCATTGGGGTCCATAGATTTTTTTCCATCCAAGCCTTGGCTTACTTGCTGACAATAACAATTTATATGCTGCAAAACATAATCTTCTATCAGATAAAAGATAGAAAAGCTGATGGCTATCTGTTTTTCTCGGAGGATAGGTCAGAAAACTACTCATATGGAAACTGGAATCTGAGTGATTTTTTTAAATAGTTACAATTAAAATTTCATTATAAAAATACAATTCAGGAATAGCTAAATGGAACAGACACACAGGGCAAGGTCAGGGATCAGGGAGAGGAGGAGGGGACAGAGTTTCCATGCCTCCACTGGATGGAATCTGGGGCATCACCATCCTGGCACATGTGTGATTATGAATCAGGAGGCTCCATTGAGACTCAGATCCAAAATATTTAATGGAGTTTCACTGTGTACGTGTGATTGATTTTTTAAAATAAGCATTACTATTGTTTGAATTTTAATTTTTTAAAAGAATGCCCTCCTCCACACACCTATTCCCCTCCATGCACCTATTACTGTCTACCAGAAAAATGAAAGAACTGAGGGATATTTTTAATTGGGGTTCAGCAATGACTCAACAGTAAGAAGAGAGAATCAAAACAACCTCCCAAAGAATCATGTCTATAGCATTAAATTGTATTACAGATATTGTCAGGGCAAGAATAAATATCCTGCCACATTATATGCACGATCTATTGTCCTTGGGGAGCAGTTATGGATATTCTTATTAAAATAATATGAGGAATGTAAAGATGCTATCCTATAGAGTTTAAAATACAAATCCTACTGCTCAAGGGTGGGCAAACATTTCTATCAAGAGCTGCAAATTTTAGGTGTTGTGGGTCAAACACAGTTTCTGCCTCATACTTCCTCCCAGTCCCTTCCCTTCCTCTCTCCTTGCTTTCCTCCTTCCTTCTTTCCTTTCTTCCCTTTTCTCTTTCTTTTGTTTTACAACTCTTAAAAATGCAAAAACATTCTTAGCTCAAGGGCCATTACAAAAACAGGCTATGGGTCTGTTAATCATATTCACTTTTTAGGGAGATTACATAATGATAATTCTCTGTTGGAAAATTGCCGAGTCAAGAGATAGGGCATGGTGAAGATGCAGATATAATTGATAAGGCTTTTAATTAAGAAAGGATTACCTAAAAAACTTGGAATGTCTGAATGCCCGCCAGGTGGTTCTACTTCTTCACCTACTTCACTATGAATATATCTTGGGCAAACCAGAGAGGGAACATCTCTGGATTCTCCCATTATATCTCAGCAGTTAAGGAAAAACCCTCTGAATCACAAGTGGCACCAACATAGGATGGACAGAGTTGTAATTTTAATTGTCTATTATCTCTAACAATTTTATTTTTTTAAAGCCTTAACTTGTTTTGTAGAGCAGTTTTAGGTTTGCAGCAAAATTGAGAGGAAGGAACAATGATTTCCTGTATACCCCCCGCTGCCCTCCACATACGCATGCAGAGCCTCCCCAATTATCAACTCCCCATCAGAGTGGCAGATTTGTTGCAATCAATGAACCTACATTGACCGTCATCATCCCCCAAGGTCCACTCTTGGTGTTACACATTCTTAGACTTGGGTCAAATGCATAATGACATGTATCCACCATCATAGCACCATACAGGGTGATTTCACTGCCCTAAACAATATTCTCTGAGCTACCTAAAGCAGCGATCCATAGTTAATTTCAGTAGACCAGGTGCCAAAGTGACTCAGAAGCTATAGTATACAATGTGAAAGGGAATTTTCAACAACCACCACAAAGCTTAGCGCTAAACAGTTTAAAAATGGAATATACTAAAGAAGGGGAAGAAAATGTCTGTCCAAAGAAAAATGCACTCCCTGAACTTAACTGCTTAAAATTGAGCATTTAAGGATTCATTATTTAGAAGTTTAGACTTTTATGTCCTAAAAATAGAGACAGGATCTGAACAAAGTGTTATCCAGTAACCAGGAGGAATTTTTTTGTTAGCATTACATTACTTATAAGCACAGCATATATTCAGTATATGAGTTACAGGGCACAGTGTTTTAATTATGCTACAATGTGTTTTTTGGCCTTGTTCTACCTATGGACTGAATGACACTTGTTCCCCAGAAAGAGGCCCTCAAATTACATAACTGCATTTTTGTTTCTTCTGAGATAATGATGCAACCCTGAAAAGTTGATATGGAAACAGAAGGAGAAAATGACTTTTCTACTGTTATTTCTCTCAGTGGCCAAGCACAAGAGCTTGTATAATTCTGCCAATAATTGACTTGTGACATTGGTGATTCAATTCATTGTCTTTTTTTATACATCCACATCCATATACGTGAAGTAGAGGCACATTGGTGTGGGTCATGGTCAAGGTGTCAGAGAACATGGGACTGGGGAACTTTAGGATGAGACCATTGAGAAGGAACCAATCTTGTGCTTCTGAGTGAGTTCTGTCCTCCCTTTCTGTCCACTGGCTTCATTTTTAGAGTGAATATAACAATGACTGCCCTCCCCAGATCAGAGAGATGCAGAGGGAAGTCCTGACGTGTGTTCATAGCAAATGTTTGCAGAAATCAGAGTTCAGCACTGAAAAAGCACCCAAGAACAAGATAATTGCAGATAGATGAAACCCCAAACCCATAGTGTCTGGCTGACAGATAAACTATGCATGGTGAGGAGAAATTCTATAGGGCTTGACAAGGAAGCAGGAAGAAGTCAGAAAGGAATATGCTCTTGAAAGATGAAAGATGCAGTGTGCAAGGTATATATTTTTGCTGCTCTTTTAAGCTGAATACAACTTGCAGTTACATAAAACATAACCAGGAAAAAGCTGAAGCCTCAGGGATTTGAAGTGTCAGAAGTGAGACCCTAAGGATATGCCGTAGAAATTAGATTTAAAGGAAATTCCTAGAAACAAAGAAACCATTGAAATGGTGAGCCCCCAAATATGAGTAAAATCTTTGCCGAAATCCCTAGTTGCCAAATTGCACGGGCATAGTGGAGACTTCCAGGAAGTCAAGCAATAAAATGCTAATAAAAGTAGAATCTGGAAGCCGTAAGAAAAGACCAGAAGTAACAGTAGCTATATTCCACAGAGAAAATAACCTGCACTTCATATCCAGGCAGATTAACTGAATCCTGGAACAAAAAAGCAGCATTTTCAGAACACTACAGAATCCACAGTCAGAACAATGTATTATCTTAAATGTTCAGTTTACAACCAAAAATTACTAGATAGGAGATGACACAGGAAAATGCGACTCATAAACAGGAATAAAGGCGTCAATAGAAACTGACTCTCAGTGGTCCCAGGTGTTGAATTAGCAGGTGAAAACTTTAAAGCAGTGATTATAAATATGCTTAAAGAATTAAAGAAAGTATAATATCAATGATTGAAAATATAAGAGAATCTCAAAAGAGAAATAGTTCCATAGTAAAAATAGAAATCTGGCCACTGAGAAATTTGATGAATTTTAAAAGCTTACTAAGTGGCCTCAACAGCAGATTGGAGATGGTAGAATAAAGTATCAGTAAACTTAAAGACTGATAAATACAAATTACCCAAATTGAAGATCAGAGAAAAAACAACTGAAGGAAAATCAACAGAGCCTGTGAGGGCTGTTGGAGAATATCAGTCAGATTATCATGTATGTAACTGGAGTCCCCAAAAAAGAAGAGAGAGAGACACGAGTAGAGAAAAATATCTGAATAAAGAATGGCAAAATCTTTCTTAATTTGGGGAGAAAATATTAAATTCAGATATAAGAAACCTAGTAAGTTTCAAACAGGACTAAAACAAAGAAAAGTATTTCTGAATAAATAATAGTTAAACAGCTAAAATCCAAAGATAGCAAACAAAATCTTGAAGTCAGCCAGAGAAAACACACACATTAATAACAGGGGAAGAATGCTATGATTTACTGCCTTCTCCTAAGAAAATTAAGGAGGCCAGAAAATATTGCAATGATACCATAAAAATGCTGAAAGAAAAATAAAGTTGCCAATAATAAAGTGTATATTTAGTACAGTTATCCCAAAAAGTAAAGATGACATTAAAACAGTTTTAGATAAATAGAAAGAGAAGATTTGTTACCAGGAACATTTCTTTACAAATAATGTAAAGGAAGGTGTTTAGATTATATAAACATATCTCATTCTCTTAATTTCTTTAAAAGAGAAATGATCATTTACAGCAAAAATACAAATTATTGATGAGTTTACAATGTACATAAATATAATATATATGATAATAATATCTCAAAAGAAAGAAGGTAAATAAAAATATATTGTTGAGATATTAACAATATTAACTTTAAAATGTATATTGTAATTCCTAAGCAATCAAGGGAAAATAATTCAGAGAGCTATAACTAGAAACCCAATAAACAGAATGGTAAAATTTTCAAAAATTTTAAAAACGTCTGATTAATACAAAAGAAAAGAAAGAAAAATTAACCAAAATAGAGTATTTCTAGAGAAAAGAGGGATACTTCATAATGAAAAAAAGGTAATTCAACAGTAGTATATAACAAATATAAATTTATATACACCTAATAATTAAGCTTCAAAATTATGGGACAAAATCTAAGACATACTAAAGGGGAGAAGTAGACAAATCTACAATTATGGAGGGAGACTTTCCACTACTGGCAGTAACTGATAAAACAAATACACAAAAAATCATTAAGAAACTGTAAGACCAGATGGACACTACGAACAGAAATGGCCATTACAGAACACTACACCCAGTAATATACATAACATACATGCTTTTTAAGAACATTTGGAATTTTCACCAAGGTTAGTTAGATGTTGAGACATAAGACTTAAAATTATAATTTTATTAAGTTCCCTAATGAGAATGGAATTAAATTAGAAATCAGCAACAAGCATACATGTAGGAAAAGTCCATGTTATCTGGAAATTAAATAACACACTTCTAAAAAACCATGGGAAAAAGAAGCAATTACAATAAAAACTGAAATCATTCTTTTCAAAATACAGAATAGAAAAACAAGATTGTACTGTGTAGCACAGGGAAATATATACAGGATCTTGTGGTGGCTCACAGCAAAAGAGAATGTGACAATGGATGTATGTATGTTCATGTATAACTGAAAAATTGTGCTCTACACTGGAATTTGACACAACATTGTAAAATGACTATAACTCAATAAAAAATGTTAAAAAAAGAAAATGAATAAATAATGAATATTATTATATGATTATATTATATTTATATAGTTCATCTGAGTTATTATACTTATTGCCATAAAATGTTCATTATGTTCCCTTATTCTCTGAATGTTATAAGATCTGTAGTAGTATCTTCTCTTTCTTTCTTAATATTAGTAGTTGGTGTTTTCTACTTCTTTTTTTAAAAAAAAGGATCTATATTTATATTATAAATTCCTTCTTTTTTTTTTTTTTTTTTTTTTTTTTTGCTAAACATGGTTGTCTGTATTTTCTTTTTCCTTGCCCAGCCCTATCTAAACAAAATAGAATGCAGGACTGAAATTAACAACCCATTAAAATCAGCAATAAGTTATGAAAATCATAAAGCTTTTTCTAAATTCTTTTTTAAGTAATTAAGGGTAGTTAAATTATTTAAAGTATACAAAGTTCAAAGAGCCAGGGTAAGGTTTCCAAGGCTTCCTGGGGTAAGAGATAGGGCCTTGGCATTTGAAAGATAAAGGGAACACATGACATGAAAGTGCAGGCTAGAAATCTCACTTAAAAGAAAATAACATTTCTGAAAATCTTGACAAGAGCAACAATAGCACCTGCACAGTGGGATTGGGAGGAAGGAGAGAGACTGCCTGTAGGAAAATGGAAGCAGATCTTAACATTAAAATGAGACAAGTGCCAAACTTAACTATGTTAACTATGATAGTGTGTCTACTATATTTATCAGATGGTTAAAAGATGGCAAAAAGGTAATGATTCTAAAAGAAAACAAAAACAGCATTGTCCTTTCTTCTACTTCACCCAGACCTCATTCACTTTGTGCGTTATAGTGAGGTCTGAGGTGTTTTACCATTACCAAATGCTGCATCAAAATAGACGATTTTTTCCCATGTGTTTTTTTTTTGTTGTTGTTGTTGTTGTTGTTGTTTTACTATAAAAGACATCTATGTTTTTTATGGACAAGCTTTAAAAATAAAGTCATTTTGGATTTCAACATGTACAAACATTTATTAAAATCTGAAATAAAAATACTGCCCTGGCTCAGACCTTTGGCCTGCAAATCTGCGTGCACAACTCTTCTGGCCCACACAGACACAGAAGCATGTGGATCTTTTTCCTTCTGGCCTCTCAGTCTGAACTGAGGCCCTGTGTGGTAGAGGCTGTCATGCACATGGACTGCCCCATGCTGCCCAAGGGCCTTAGGGCAGCTGACTGCTGAGCTGGCGGTTGGGTGCCCTACTGCTAACAATGCAGGGCGAGGTTAGCTTGCTTAGCATGGAATCCAACAGAAAGCTCAGCTGCACGATGACCCCTTTCAAAAGGCTTTGTGGGAGTCTCTCCTTTGCAGAGCATGACATGAGTTTTGTTGTTGTTGTATTTTTAAAGAATTGTATCCACAGGCTTCATGATAAGCTGTCCCAGACTGAGTTCTAATAGCTCTTTAGCCATCCAAGGTTAAAGCCTGATTATCTTGTCTTGTCATTACTACAGGTTTGATTTTTGTTTGGTTTTAGGACCAAAAAGCTCAGGAAGGGCTCATAATCCTATCCTTAAATGTGTCTACTCTGTGTAGTGTGAGCAAACTAGGAAAGAAAAAGGGGATGGAATTTCCAATGTCCTCTTTTGAATCAACTCAATCAAATCAAGATAATTTCACAAAAGCTTTCTGCTGCCATTAGAAACTGTGATTTTCAAATACGAATATTACGAATATTTGTTCTGTTGGGGAGGCTCTGCCCCACTTTTTGCTAAATATTTGCGTAAATGGAGGTCTTTTGACACTTTTTGTCCAATTATAGTTTTGTTTAGTTTTAAAGGGGAGACTGCATCATGAACCCAATTTAAGAGCTTGTTCGGATTGAATTGGCCCAGTCAATGTTTTGCCCTGCACTGTTATGTCATTCTGGGTTCTAGGAAGTGAATGAAAGTTTGACACTGGAACTGGAGTAACCCTCGTCACTCCCAGTACTCTGCAGGCTGCGGTGGTCATCGATGTCACTGATGCTGGTGGTACTGATACTGTCCACTTCTCCATGAAGAACTCTGTGCTTTCAACACCCACTTCAATCTCCTCTCACTCTGAAGCAGAATGATCTGAAGAAATAGTCGATCCAATGCTGTCCATTCGTATTCGTTCCATCTCCTGAGGACCCTGCAGCTGTTCCAGTCACGGCTTCAGAAGTCTCTGTTCTCCTTCCAAGTTCTCTAGCTGCTGGTGCTGGCTCTTCCTTTCAGCTTCTTCAAGTTTCTTGATGTGTGCTTTGGCTTTGTTGAGCAAACCTAGCGTTGTGTGCCTGGCGCAGTCTGGTCCTAGCGGAATCAGATCTTTTAAGCGTCCTAAACACAGGCGAAGATGAGCTCGTCGATTCTTTTCCAGCTCATTGCGTGTAGACCTGTTGGCAGTGCTGCTGCTGCTGCTCCCGCTGCTGTTTCTCTGCCAGGCTTAACATCCGTGGGGTCTTTGAATGCTGCAGCCGGGCGCTTGGCATGCAGGGGAACGCTGAGGCGTAGCCATGTTCACACTCTCGGTCCCGGAGCTCCAAAAACTCGGCCGTCCCCAGCAGGCGCTGCACGATGATCATCCGCACCCGCTCCATGGGCACCGCGGGAGGCGACCGGGGCCTCTCCGCACTCCCGTCCCCGGCCGACAGGAGGCGCCCATGGCGGCTACAGGCCAGCGCCGCCTGGAGACCTGTGCGGGGCGCGCGGGTGGGCCGGCCAGCCCTGTCGCTGCTCGGCGCGCTCCCCGCCGCCCCCGCCGCCCCCGCCGCCCCCGCCGCCCCTCCGGCAGCCGCGTGCGTTTTGTCTACCTCTCCCCGCGAGCACGGGGGAGGGGCGGGAGCCTATAAATTCCTTGAATAACACAAATGACCAAAGTTAAGGTAAGAGGAAATAGAAAATTTAAATAACTCTGTTATGTATGAACTAAATTGAATTTGTAACCGAAAGTCTTCTCGCAAAGAAAACTCCAGGCCTGGATAGCTTACTGCTACGGTTTTACCAAACATTTAAGGAAAAAAAAATCCTACACAAAATCTTTCAGAAAATAAAGGAGGCAGGAATACTTCCCAACCTATTTTATGAGATCAGTGTCCCTCTAAAAGCACACTAGACAAAGACGTTACAAGAAAAGAAAGATGCCAGGCAGTATTTCTCATGAACAGATAAAAAAATCCTTACTAACATATTAGCAAACCAAATCCTCAGCATATAAAAGGACAACACACTTTTCTTGTGTGCGCTCTCAGCAAACTAGGAGTAGAAGGTGACTTCCTTATATGCTAAAAGTTATGCTTGAAAAAACCTCAATTAAAAATATACTTTGTGGTGGAAAATTAAATGTTTTTCCCCCTACGGTTGGGAACAAGTAAAGGATGCTCACTCTATTTCTAGTCAACATTTTACTGGAAATCCCAGCTATTTCAGTTAAGAAAAGGGATAATAAGATAGTTTGGAAAGGATGAAGTGTTTTGATCAAAGAGTAGATAGTGTGTTTAGAAAATCCTAAGATACGTGTGTAAAAAATATCCACTACACTAGTAAATGAATTTGTCAAGACAGCAGTATAGGAGGCAATATACAAACACCAATGGTATTTATATACAAGAACAACAAAAGCTGAAAAATGAAATACCATTCCACTTTAATAATATCCCAAAATATTATAGACTTAGGGATCAACTTAACAAGCTGGTGAAATCCTTGTATACTCAAAACTATAAGCCATTGCTGAAACTAAAGACTAACTAAATACATGGGAAACAACTAAATAAATGTTTATGGATGGAAGATTCAATGCAGTTGAAACGTCAGTTCTACAAATGGAACTATATATTCAATGCAATTCCAATAAAAATTTCAGCAGGCTTTTCATTTGGGGAAACATTTTATAAGTTACTAATAAAATTTATAAGAAAATGAGAACAACTCAGAAAAACCAGAACAATTTTGAAAAAGAAAAACAAAGTTAGAGAAGTTATATTGCCTGTTTTCAACACACACATGGTCAAATGAATTTTGGCAAATTTGGTCAAAAGTAATTAAACGGTGAAAAGAGAAAGGTTTTCAGTAATGGTGCTGGAGCAATTGGATATCTATATAAAAACTGAACCTAGATTTTTACGTCACATCAAACGTAAACATTAAGATGGATCATAGATTTATATGTAAAAACTAAAATTCTAAAATATGTAGAGGAATGAATAGAAGAAAAATCTTTGTCATCTTTCAATAGGCAAATATTTCTGAGAACACACAAAAAGCATGAGCTATAAAAGAAGAAAATAATGGGTACATTGATTGTACGGTATGTTTAATTTGGTTTAATCCAAATACTAAAATATTGGCTTCCTGAAAGACACCATTAAAAAATATTGGGAGAAAATATTTTTCATATTCATATTTTAAAGACTTCAAATCAAAATATGAAAAGAACTCTTACAACTCAATATCAAGAGAGCACACAGCACAATAAAAAATGGGTTGGACAAGGGTTGGACAGACACTTCACAATAAGCCAATGAGCACATGGCAAGATGTCTAAGGCCATTGCTTCTCTGGGGAAAGCTGATTAAAACCACAGTGAGATACCACCACATCCCATGAGGAAGACTAAAATTGAAAAGACCAGTAATGCCAACTGTTGGCAAAGATGGTACTGTTATACCCATAATAATATTTTTCTGTGTGTTAGAAAAACATTGCTATATATTTCAATTTTAAGGAAAGAGATAGTCTCTTTATTTTCATGGTCCCATGTAGGAAGCATTTCAATAGATGGTAGAAAAGCTCTTTTTTTTTTTTTTAATACATGTGCTATTCTACTGCAATGTTTCTCTCTAGTCCTGCCAGCTTTACCATGTCAGTAGGTCAAAAGGTATGAAACCAAGGATTGGCATGACCACCCATCAACTTAGCCCAAATGCAGAGGCTACGGCTTGCAATTTATTCATTGATAATTCTCTTGTATTTTGTTCAAACCACTGGATCACAACCCCTTCCATTACTGACATTCCCCTTTGCCTTCCTTGGAAGTTACCCATCTTTATGTCGGTGGAATTGAAAATTTTTACTGTTGGATGAGGCCACTTCCTCTATGTAAAGATGAGGAGACAGAGCCCCAAGAAGATTAAGTAACAAAGTCAGTGGGTATTTAGGGATTCAGGTGGATATCTCCTGATATCCAGTTCAGTACTTCTTGCTTGTCTTTTATAATATTAAACAGTATGGATATTGGCTATCTGTATAATAATCATCATCTTTTAAAAACACCAGAAATAGAAAACACACATGGATGAACTGAAGCAAGAGTGAAAAACATGCCAGTTCCCAGAGGTCAGAAACAGAAAGTTATCATTTTTCTTGATCCCGAGAGGCTAACACAATGTTAAGTTCGTCACAGGCTAATTAATCAAATTACACTTTCCAGTCTACCAGTTAAACTTTTGCCACATTGCAATTCCCTGGATCACCAAGATTTGGCTTTTTCATTGTTCAATTTCCCATAGATCCTAACACAGCTGACACCTACTAAACATTTATAATGAATTGAGCAAATGTCCAATGTCATATTTTCAGAAAGCATCACTTATACTTTTATTACCAAATTGAGATTTTCACCCTGGCATCCTAGATAATTTTGTCTGTTTGTATATCTGTGTGTAAAATAACAGTGTTTACTCTCTGCATAGGGTATTTTCTGTTTCAACACCTGTGCAATTATAAGGTGAGAACTACTTCCGATCACCATAAGAGCTAAGCCATAAATGCAGAACCGATGTTGAAGAATCTTGCTTTTGAACTTGTAATGTCAGAGCACCTCAACCAGGGCAGAAGCAAAGACTTTCTTATGTTAGATCTGCTTAGGTACCAGGATTTGGGGATATTCCTGGTTCTTTTTCTCTTGAAAAAAAAATTGGAGACAGTAAAAATCTAACTAAAGTCATTTCAGGGTTATTCAATATTTTACTAATGGGGGAAAGCAGCATTTTAACGGCAGCAATCTATAGAATTATGGACTGATTACTAGTTCAAATGACAGAGTTGGACAGTGAAACCCATAATTTTACATTACGTTCTGCAAGAGATGAAAGCAGTTCTTCACATGTAATGGTATTTCTTGCCCAGAATCTTGTTAGCATTCCTAGTCTGAGCGGTTGTGCTCATTCTTCCTCATTCTTATTTTGAATCAGAAAAGAAAATGTTTTCAAAGATCTCCTGGCCTTGATTTTTCACATAAGGGCTTTTAGTCAATTAGAAATTTTTATAGAAGAGGCACCGTGAGTTGAAAAGTCAAGAAATTAAAGTAGAATAATGAAACTATTAAAAAAATGAATATTTTTATTCTAAAATTAAGAAATGCAAGGCCCATGGTCTGACTTGCCTTTACCTCTTTGTAGCTATTTCTAGTCACTGATTCCTCTGCAAAGTAGCTTCAGAGTTAGTTGCTTGTTACTGGGCAACAATTTATTCCAATTATAACTGAAATGTCCCTAATAGACAGTTACTGGTAGATAAAAACAGATTTTAAAAATGAACTATTAAATCCATAGTATTTTCTCTTGTTGTAAAGAGGCAGAAATTATTCTAACAATTGACATTTTCTAATGTTCCAAGGTCTTTTTAGACATTTCAAGTGATCTGGGGCATCGGTGAGGACCTACGGGGCAGGACGGTTCAGAGCTATTAACTGTGGGAATGACGCAATTACACAGAACAGCTCCAGAGACTAGGGACCGAATGTTACCAGTGTATGGAATGCCGCATTGTCTACCAGGTGCAAATGGCATACAATATTTCAACTTCCAAAATTTTTCTTTAGAAAGGTCTTAATGGGCATTTGGTAACTACATTCTATTTTCACAATCTCCCCATTTGTTTTTTACTTATGTTTTAAAAACCAAAACCAAAAGCACAAAACCAAAACCTCCACAGTTTACAAACAACAACAGAGGACAGAAAAAAAAAAACCAACCTTGATATTTCATAGATGTTTTTAAAGGTGATAAAAGAGAAAATTGGTCCATAAGTTTCTTGCCCCAAATTCAAGCACACTCACTGACCAACCTAAACCTTTCCTTGTGTCTTCCAGCTTCTGAGGCTGGAATCTGGGTAAGCTCAAATTAAGTTTGCCAAATGAATATATTCTCAAATGACATACTTGGTTTGCAAGAAAGGTAAGATTTCTGTTTTCTTCTTTCTTTATAATATTCAAATGCAGTCTAAAACGTACTGACCACAGGTACAAATTGACATAAACAAAACCTACATGCATGGAAGGAAGAGAAATACATCGATCATAGGACACTTAACCTTGAAAACTTTATCTCATTGTCAACAGCCATGCATTTTGAAATGTGTCTTAAATGATCTGATCAGTTCTAACAGGAGTAAGAAGAGCCAGCTGCTGAAAATTCACACCACTTAGCTTCAGTTTCTCCCCATAACAGATTAAACAGGCAAGACCATTCTCATTCCCAGTTCCGGAGAAACAGATTCAAATACTTGTTGAACTTAATTGGGATGCATGAAAATTTGCCCTTTTAAAGAATAAAGTTGGCATCTCAAGTTCAAGTTCCCCCAGTGATGGGGGCTGTCCAGAGTTAACTGTCTAATGAACTCCCCATGAGTTGTAGAGAAAAGGGATTAAAATAACGCTGCTCAGAACTCACTTTAGTCTGTTTCATTATCTGGATTACGGAAGTCGAGGATAATTTCAGTGTTACTTTAAAAAAAAGTTTCCTCATTGTACTTCCTATTTGGCTAGTAAATAACAAAACAGTTGTGGTCTGTAAGGGACCTATTAAAATCCGTGATACCCCTGCCAGAGAGTAACCTGGAGAACTCAGGAATTCTCCCTGACAGGACACTGAAACGCCAACCCTAAACGATCAACAACTCATTGCCATAGTGCGACAGTCTTAGCCCTGTTGCAGCTGGTGACTCCTCAATTCGCAGAGAGAAGCATCATCAGGGTATCCAGGAATGCTGTTATTACCCATTATAAGTATGACGCGAAGGTCACATATCAAGCAATTACACCTTTTCATTACATGCTAACCCCTCACGGCAGGGAAGCCACGCTTATGACTGCATTAGACAGACAAAGCCTTCAAGCTCTTTAAAAAAAAAAAAAAGGAAAAGCAAAAAAAAAAAAAAAAGATTAAAAAAATTAAATTTATTTTCTTACCAGCACGTTGCAGCACCAACTCGGTCACAGGAATGTTGCCTTTACAGGTTTCTCTTTTAATTATCCTGGAAGCGGGGAGACAAAAAAAAAAAAAAAAAAAAGGCAAAGAAGAAGCAGGGTGGTTAAATTAGCGTGCTGGAATCTTTTCAGTTTGTCGCAGAGTAGAAAAATAAAAAAGGCAAAAAAAGGCTCAGTAATTTAAATTTGCTCTCAGTTCAGGCTGCGTGGTTGGGTCCCGCCCCTGCCTCCCGCTGGGTTCCACTACCTGCAAGGCTGGAATTGACAGCTACTGTGCAAACAAAAAAAGGCAACAAGCATGCTGGGACCATTCTGTCTGCTGTTTGGGTCTCCCTTGTCCTGACAACTAAAAATCATCAGTGGAAAGGTATTCTATATTTCCTATTTAAAGCATTTGCATGTAATTCCTTTCCACTTTAATTGATACACCATAGCTCAGGCTGATGGGGTTTGATTACTGTTTGGGTTTTTTCCCCCTTTTTTCTTTTTCTAAATCTGAACAATAATAATAGTTATTATCAATATTTTTACTTTTGTTATCTGTTTTGTGCCATCTTGTACACTCCTTAATGTCTCGTCCTCTTCACCAAGACACACTCTCTCCTGTCTTTTCCTTTAACTCATCAATGTTAAAAATTCTAGGAATGATGGAAATACCAAGATTGCCAGGGCCTCCACTTTTCCTCTGATACCTTATTTACTTATTTATTTATTTATTGAGCATGTAGTATTGAGAATAACTCGAGAGGCAGAGGGCCCAGGAAGAAGTTTCCATAAGCACCAGAAAGATCTAAGAAGGATGAAAGATTAATATAAAAAGTCTGCAACCAAATCCAGTAAGTTAATTTTCAGATTTATGAACTGGGCAAGGAGCTAAAAATTGTAGAGATAAATTTGGTCTCCATGGCAAAATTCATGTAAGGCGTCTCCTATAGAAAACCGCTTTAATTTTAGCAACAGGAGTAAAATGGTTACTTAACGTGCAGCAGATTGTCATTCTGCAGCAGAGGAATTAGGAAAGATAATTAAGCCCATCCTTCTTCTGTCGGGATGTGGATGGCCTACCCAGAATTTACAACAAGCTTTTTTGTTGTTGTTTTGTAAATCATCTTTTCAGATGAAGCAGTTATGGGCTACTTTGATATGCAGCTATCACAAAGCTGTATGGAGTACGGATTATCTACAGGTTTGCTTCTCCATCCGAAGCAGAAGCATCGCTTCCACAGTGGTAGGTAGCACTGGTTCTCCTATTAAAGGACTGGGTGTCTTTAGTTCATCCTACTGCTCTAACATGAGTACTGTGCTGACGTGTCGTGCCACATAGTGGGGGGTGGGGTGACTAAGGCGTGAAAAATAAAATGTACATGGATTTTTGCCAGTGGCGAAAAACATGAAAGAAAGTCACTCTTACCAATGGGACAGTGTTTAACTTATCTTTGCTTGTAAGTTTCTATATATTTAAAAGCATTTCCCCCATCCCTACCTCAAGCCATTTAAATGGATTTCACTATTTCTGCACAACTTGTCGGATCCCTGAAAGCCAACAGTAGATGTAATGTCATGGACTTTAATGTATTTCACTCTTTAAGGTCAGATTTTCAAACCAAAATGATTTAGTATAAATTAAATGACCATAATTTAGCTTTCTAAATTGGCAAACCTTTCGCTGAATGCCAGGTAACCATGCTGTCATTTGAGGTTTCATCCTAAATGCAAACCAATTAAAAATGGAAAAGAGGCACAGAACAAAACTACATATTTTTCTTGTATTATCACCTTTATCAGAATTATTTTTCTGTTGGTAATGAATTCTCCATTCCCACAAACAGCTGTAGTGGAGGAAAAATACGGCTGGTCAAGTACTCAAGAAGCCATGTTAACTTCCCAGGTAGTTAGGCAATCAACTTTAATGAAACAGTGGTAAATTACACCAATGTGCTAATTAGGCTACTTTGTCACAGCATCAAATGCAATAAAACCAACCCATGCTTTGGCTTGGAAAGCGTCATGCACAGATTTTTCAAAAGATTTAATTGAAGAGAGATTTTATTTTCCTGAAGCATTCTGTAATTTCATGGGGCTTTTTCGTCATTCTTTCCTTTTAAAGAAGAGTTCTAGAAAGCTATGTAGAGCTGAAAATACATGCAGAAGGGAAAAACATGTAGAGCTGCCCGAAAAAACCAATGATAATGCTTTTTTAAAAAAATTCATTACCTTACTTTATAGTTACACATTTTTATGACAAATATGCTGGAACAGTATGAAATACTCTGGTCTCATTGTGGATACTAGAATGCACTGAGAACACAGGTGAGGTAAAATACAAATTTGCACAGGATAGCATGTGCTTGTTTCTGTTCTGTTATAAATGAAGAAGAAAGAATATTTTTATGGTTGCCAGTGCTGCCTGAGTACAATTAGAATATTGTTTGTCTTAATCAAATACAAAATCCTGACATTGAACTTTAAAGAGGCTTCAGGAAATGTATGAGCCCCACGATTCCACTAGACATTTAGCCTGTTAATTCAGAAGTTTCTACTTGGTATTGGGGGAGCAAGTAGTATCTTACTGAGAATCTTATAGCTATCCTGGGGGAAAAAAAACTTCATAAATATCCTACTGACTTGTTAGGGAATTCTGCGTAGGGATATATATTTATTTGGCTTTCAAATCAAGGAGATGTGTCTTAAAGAAATACATTGAACAGGTGTATTGGAAATGTGTTTTAAAGAAATTCTTTCAATAGGTTTAATGTCATATACTATCTAAATGTTCATGCCTATGGAAACTTGACGTCAGGGTGGGAAATGCAAGTTCAGTTTTTTCATGGGCTTCTAACATATACATTTTTATCTTCTTAGTTAAAAACGACAATGAAATTTTTCAAAGTTATGGCATGTTTTAAAATTAGTACTTTCTGGTAAACACCTCCTTCATTTGGAATCAGCTGTCTTCAGGGTGATTTTACTGTTTTGTCTTTGGGGGCAGCAAAAACACTCCCTAATGAATGATATTTTGTGACCCTGATGTCTTAAAGACTACAATGGCCAATGAATACTTTTTAAAAAAATTTCAGTGGAATATTGAGAAATTGCTCACACTTATTGTAACACTTAGCTATCATAATTAACCCCTTTAAACATGAATGAGAAAAATGTCTCTCCACTGTCATAAAAATGGTCTACAGCCCTTGGGCGGTCTTTTGAACAAGGTTCCCATTGTTAAATCAATTTTATTAAATTCATGGAAATTTTAACTTGAGTTTCTAAATGTAAACATACACAGAGACATAGAATTCCTTATTCTAAGAAGATCTTAATCCTTTCTTTGGGGCCAGGTACATAGAGTGTTGTGGACAGGTTAGTCTGAGCATTTAGATTATAAACAGATCAACTCAAAAACTGATGTTTGGCTTAGCATAGAACAAGGACCACAAGGATGCCTTAAACCTCCATAGGTCATTTCTATCTTGCTGCCATATTCTTACGCAGATGCGCAAACATGCCAAAATTGAACTAGGCTTTTAGACTAAATTCAGTTCTGAAGTATATGGTAGCCTGGATGAGAGCGGGTTCAAATGTGATGAAATAGAACATCCCTTAACCAGTGGTGCCGCAAATGTGATAGACCAAGGATCATGGCACTTTGCAATGGGAGACAATATTGGTTTCTACTTCTAAACTGAAAGTATACATGGCTCCTCTGATAGGCACAATAAACATACAAGATGTAAGCCGAGAACACTGTCAGCCACGGAAAATACAGAGAACACCCAAATGACAGAGACACATGAAGAGCTGAGGTGTTTTACAGAACTGCATCTTCTCTGGTTAAACTGGCAGCCAGGTTTTGCAGAGTGTATGGGGAGGGAGCAAAGCTTCCTTACAAATCAGTTGATAAGAGACTGTATTTTAAGAAAGTTTAAGTGAAGACACAAGCCTAAGGAAATTCCAACCCCTATACTGACCAAGGTGAGAAGAGTGACCTAAGTCTTATCAGATGGGATGAATAGAACACATTCAGTGCTCAAAAGGAGAGGGGACTTCTCACTGGGGTTCTGAGGTGGATAGTTGCCCGACTCATCTCTGTGGGGGCTACAGGGAGGTGCAAGTTTTGCATAGTGAGTGATGGTGTGGTTGGTTTGGGACACGTTCATCCAAGAACTCAGTTGGACAAAGCAGAGGAGAGGCCAGGATCTGGTCTAGTTCTCAGGAAAAGTGATCAGTGGAGAGACCACAATGATGGGAGTTGGGAGCAGGTTACGGAAACATAATGATGAGCTCTTCAAGAGGAAGCCAAGCGACAAGAATTCCAGGGATGCCAAAGGAGGAGGAGCTCAAGGGACGGACTTGGAAGTGGCCTGAGAGGTGAGAAGGAATGTAGAACAAGAGGGGGGCACTGTGCTGTCTCCCAGAAATTAACACACTGTAACTGACTGCGCTTCAATTAAAAAAACCCACAAAAATAACTTCATAGGGAACGAGAAATGAATTTAACCACAATATTAAACAAAAATAACATTAAAAAAAAAATAGAGGGGATGAAAGAATCCAGGCAGATGACTTGGACTACTCTAGGGTGCCCAACTTGGCAAAGATTCCAAATGTGTATAATCTGGATTGGAAGAGACTAGAAGATACTATTTCAAAATACCAAGTTGAAGGCTATTGGCAAAGCGATTTCATTGTAGTGGTGGGGTCAGCTGCCAGATAGCAATGCTGATAAAAGGGCATTGTCAAAGATAAAAATTCATGGAGTTTGCACAACACAGCTTGATTTAATTAGAACGTACTAGCCATCTTACTGTGGTCCTATCTGGCAATGTAGCTCAGCTTAGTCTAGGTTTCATATAGGTAGTAAGGGATACAAAGTGACTAGACTCCAAGGTTCCTATTCACAATCTATTTGTAACACATGGTGATGTATTTGGAATATATACCACTGCATTTTAACCTTTACTAGAAATCTTTTTGTCTCATGTGGAGAAAATGGTATGAAAAGACATCAAATGGAAGGGCATATAATATATAACTATGTTATCAATGTATGGTATTCAACTTGGCAGAGACTATGTATGTATATAATTTCAAGTGAGATAATTTTACGGCATACCTAACAGTCCGAGGAAATATTTGTTGGATAACTAAGTACATAAAGTGTCCTATAATGCACCTTATATTTAAACAAACATACCTGAATTCACACAAGTGTAAATGTATAACATTGCTTCAAACAATGCACAAACCAGTTTGAGCTGGGATTACTCTCTCCTGTTTCAAGCTGTTAATTTTTGTTGTTGCTTATGACTTTTCTCAAATTAGAATATTTGTCAATTAAGTATAAGAAAGTTTAACCCTCCCGACCCACAGATGCTCTGCAAATTCTTCTTCAACATACTTCTCTTTTCAGATCCTGTTATAAAGGTGGAATTAAATAACTTTTTTTTTTGGCATTTTATCAAAGGAATATAGCCTTTTATTACAAAACTTATCATTTCCTCTCCAGCACTGGTGAACAAGTCAAGTTATTTTTCCCAAATTATGATTTTCTGTATTTATCAGAATTGACATAATATTTCTGCTTGAGATGTAGGAAGAAAAATAAAGGGGTTGATATAGTGGGGAAGATTCAGTTTGAATCCTGAAAATATTCTTAAATTTTTTTCTGAAAAATTTACCACTTTCATTTAATTTAAAGTCATTTCAAACTTGGTGACTGTAGGTACATGTTCTTCTGGACTCTGAGTTAATTTATATATACAGTAGTTTGTTCCATAGGACACAGCACATTAAGGTTTTATTATTTATTTAAACAAGAGATGAACAACTGATGGGTATACTCTGTCTTGCTTCTTCTCCATTTTTTCTGCAATAACAATACACTTTCTAGAATTTCCATTTCTTGCCAAATACAGTCAACTACATATCACTGGAGAAAAAACAAATCAAAACAAACAAGAATAAAACTATCCCCAAGCTCACTACTGTAAAAAGAAAGTGTTTCACTCTGTAATTTTGATAGAAAGATAAACCAGTATATTTTCATAGACATTTATTTGTATATTTTATATTCCAAATGGTTTATCAAATACAGACGTTTAAATGATCATAGATAAAGGGTGCCATGAAAAGCCACGAGCACCTTTCTAAGAATTTTGCATCTCATTTTAGAAGCAATGGGTGGAGGAAGGTAGAGCTCAGTAGTAGAGTGTGTGCCTAGCATGCATGAGGTCCTGGGTTCAATCCCCAGTACCTACATTAAAAAAAAAAAAAAAGGTTAAATAAATAAATCTAATTACCTCCCAAATAAATAAATAAATAAATAAATAAATAAAGCAATGGGAAGTCAATGAGGTATTTTATACAAGAGTAAGACATAATTATACATGTCCTGATGAAAGACAAATCTGCTAGCAGCATTTAAAGTAGGTTAAAATGGTGAGAATGCTTTCAATAATATATTATACTGATAATGTTTTACCTTGCTTGGTTGAAAAAAGATTTAAGGTAGGTTACAGAGAAACACATCATTCAACAATATAAAATACAATTTAATGATATCGAGGAGAGGGAAAAAACAAAGGTACAAATACAAAAGAAAAAGAGAAATTAAGTGGAAAAAAAAGATACTATAATGTTGTACATCCTGGGTAGAAGTAAGTTGCAATTTGGTTCTAAGTTTCCCAAACAATGTGAAATAGACAATATAGTCAGCTTCATGTGTCACCCTGTCCATTGGAGAAAAACAAAGTATTCGTTTAGGAGAAATAGAGATCTTTGAGGTAAGAAACGAGAGAGGCGTTTCTCTCATATTCTCACAGAGAAGTCCCAGTGTGGGGAATTAAACAGCTTTCTCAACACACACATTTCTATTTTAGATACGCTGGGCCTGATTTTGGTCATAAATAAGCCAAACTTCTTATACCAAAGTGCAAAGTGATTATAAGTTTAGGCAGAAAAAGAAATAATCTAATGCTGTGCCTCAGCCCAAAAGATACTAGGAAAATAGAGTAAGCCATTAATGAATCAATTAAACAAATATTAAGCACCTAATTCCTGCCAGGTACTGTCCCAGTCACTGCAGATACAACAAGGAGCCAGACTCAGCGTTTACTTGCAGACCTCTGGGGAGGAGGACAAGTCAGCAGATGACCGCAGTCCTAAGTGAGGAGGGGAAGGATGGGTAAAGTCTAGCACACTGTGGGAAGACCAAGGGAACAGCCCCGACTGAGACCTGAGGGATCAGATGTGGCCTTCAAAGGGAAGTGGCATCTATGTAGCATCCTGAAGAGGAAGAAGGAACTGAGTTAAGAAGGAACTAGGGAAACAGGAAGAGATGAAGCTACCACACTCAAAGGGAACAAAGAAGTGGACAACTTTCTTCAGACGAGTTCACAATTGTATCCCCAGGGCTTAGAACAGGGAAACCTAAACACATTCTAAACCAACTCTTCAGTAAAAATAGTCTCTTCACAAATGTTGATAGAATAACACTTGCTTAATACAGTTAATGTCATTTACCTAAAACGTATCACAAGAAACTCAGAAACACTCCCACTAGAATCAGGAACAAGAAAAGAGTGACTCCTATCATCCTGGTTATTTGACATTTTCCTGGAGATTCTAGCCAATATAAGAAGACAGGAGGTAAAAATAAGCAATGTATATTTTAGGAAGAAAGAGACAAACTCAATAATTTATCTCCTCTTTTTTCAGATGATATACTTATCTGTATAGAAAATTCAAGATATTATTTATATAAATGGTTATAATTCATAGGAGATCATTAAGGTTACTGACACAAAACAAATACATAAAAATCAAGAATATCTATATACTTAAGCAATAAACATAAAATTTAGTGGAAAACACAACCCTCTATATACTGGGAACAAAACTGCGAAGCCTTCAGGAAAAGATTTAACAAAAGATATACCAGATCTTCTTGCACAAAATTACAAAATATTATTGAAATATATAACATAGGACATGAATAGGTGAGTGACAACTGTTATAGGAAGTCAATTTTCCTCAATTAATCTATAAATACAAAGCAATTTTGATCAATATGTGATAGATTAGAACCCAGGGAAGATCCCAAACTCACTGCTTGAACCTACACCAAATCCTCTATATAAAATGGAGATTTCAAATTCAGACTCTTTAAATAATTTTATCACATTTAAATGAATTAAGGGGGAAAACAAAATAAATGTGTTAACAGATGAAGTAAAATTATCAACTGACAGTTTAAAAACTGTCAAAATTTGTTTAAAAATAGAGTATTATAATAAACATAGTAAACATTGAAACAAATATATTCAAAACTTTAGAGCAGTGTTAAGAAAGTATGAGGAAAACCTTCAAATAACCAAAATCTGCATATCCCCCCTTCCTAGGAGGAGTACTCTGTCTGGTCCAAGATCAGATTCTTAGTACTGACATGTTCAGGATTGAAAACGACCTCTACGGAAAGCTCAGGTTCTCATTTGACACCTGAAAGCTTGTCTGCTCTTTAGAATTTGACTGTCTTTAGCCTGTATTGCTTCTGCAGCTCTATGGTGTGTTTAAATATTTTTTAAAACTTTTTATTAATTTCTTACTGAAGTACAGTCAGTTACAATGTGTCAATTTCTGGTGCACCGCACAATATCCCAGTCATGCACATACAGCCGTATATTTGCTTTCATATTCTTTTTCATTAAAGGTTATTACAAGATATTGAACATAGTTCCCTGTGCTATACAGCAGAAAGTTTAACAAAATCTATTTTTATATATAGTGGCTAACATTTGTAAATCTCAAACTCCCAAATTTATCCCTTCCCACCCCCTTTCCCCAGTAACCATAAGATTGCTTTATTTTTATAATGTATCTGGCTTTTCACATTTTTCTCAATGGGAGGGTTGGAATTCTAGGAACACTTCCATTCTGTCCTTTCCAAAATATAATGTAATTTCTATGTATTTTTGATATCATGCTGTACTTGGTCTTCTGAAATTTGTTGTTTCACTTAGTATTATATTTCTAATCAGCCTGCAGATGTTGTAGCCGTGGATAATGAAGAGTCACTCATGTGGAATATTCCATTGTTAATACAATGTAATTTACTTTCCTAGTCTTCTGTTGATAGGTATTTGAGCTGTTTCTAGATTTTTGTTTGTTTTGGTTTTGGTTTCTACAAAAAGTACATATATCATATAATCATCTGTTGCACATTTCTGGTTATTTTGCTGTTAGGAAAAGTACAGGCTCTGTTAAATATTTCTTTTAGCTTTTGAACATTATATACGAAGGGTTATATTGTGCATTTGTTGGATACAAGGCTCATGAGTATGTACTTCCATGCCTACACTAGAATAAACAGACAATTGCAGCAACCACAGCAAGACAAGGGCAAGGCAACAAAAGCCACAGATCCCACAGAAATCAGAGGATCTTTATCCCTCACCTAGCAAGCAACCTGGATCAGCTGAAATACTGGATGACGGTAGGGAGTCTTAACAAATGTATCAGGAGAGTTCCATAAGATAAGAATAAGGATCAATGAGAGCCAAGGTTTGGGGGGGCAATATTTAAATAAATAAAATTTTCCCACTAATTCATGATGAAAAATATGAAACCACAGCTTCAGGAAGTACCCAAAGAAAATGAATAATAAGAAATCTACAATGAAACACAAGGAAACAAAAAGAGAAAACATTGTTTAAAAAAAGCTTCAATTTCCAGCCACAATGCAAGAACTGAATGTTGGACTTAACTTCCTGCCATGAATAATTTCACAATGGGGTAAAATATATGAAACAACTGTGTACAGATCTTAAACTATAGGTAGCTCAGGACTGTCATCCTGGAGAGAAGGGAAACACATGAGGTGAGCACCACCTTCACCCCAGCACTCCACCTAGGGAGAGACTCTCACATGCAGCAGAGCAAAGCCGAGCTAAAGCAGAGCATCTTGATCTCACTGACACGAGGAGGCTGAAAACAGAGTTCAAGGCTACGGAAGAAGCTGAACTTTGCAGGACATGTGGCCAGAAAGGAGGAGGCGATGAAGAGAGAGACCCTTGAGTTCGTGTCCCTTGTTTAAGGTGAGGGAGAAATTCCACATTGCCTAGCAGAGAGTGGCTGCTGCAATACTGAGAGTGGAACTAAGAGACTGCACAGTTCCAGGAAATGCTGGTGTTCTGACTCAATCATACTGGAAGGAACTTGTTAACACCCTGGACATTCAGCTGATGCACCAGCGCAATTTTACCTTAGAGGTAACACTGTGTCCAGAAGTTACTGTAATGTTCCTTGACAAAAACTCAAACAGAGTTTCAAGAAAATCAAGTAGATACCAGTGAATTAACTTCCTGTTGTAACAAAAAGTAACACTCTTTTAAAAAAGATATTAATCCAGACTTATTATAATTGATCATGCATACTAACCAACATTCTTACATATTCCCCAGATATTAGAATAGGCAATATATATACATATATATACACACACACACATACATACACATACATATACATACACATATATATACACAGAATAGGCAATATGTATCCATATATGTATATATATATATAAATATATAGGAGTATATATATCTCAAAAGAAGGCATGAAAAGAGAAAACAATAGGACAACAGTAAATGAGACAGAAAACAAGTAGAAAGATGGTAGAATTAACCCCAAATATATCAATAACTACATTAAATGTAAATGAATCAAACATTTTAACTAAAAAGCAGAGATTATCAGGCTATATAAAAAAGTAAACCATCAAACATGTGAAAGCATATAAGAGGCTAAATGTGTATCAAACTAAGTAGATTTTCAGATAAGAAGTACTAGCAGAGCTAGAAGGGAAATATTATACTGATAAAGGGGTAATCTCAACAGGAAAACATAAAATCTTAAATGTGTATGTGTCTAATAGCAGAACTTCCAAAAAATGAAGCAAAACTGACAAAACTAAAGGGAGAAGTAGACCAAATTTAAAGTTAAAGTTGTGAGATTTTGACTCTTTGTACAGAAATGAGTTAAATAAGCAGACAAGAAGTTAAAAAGGCTATAGAAATTCTGTTCCCCAAACATTACACCCAGTAACTGAACAGATGTTTTTCTCAAGTGCACACAAAGCAGTCACAGATATGTCATACGTTGGGCCATAAAACAAGTGTCAATAAATTTCAAAAGATGATGAGAAAAAAATGGAAAAAATTATGAATATCAGGAACAAAAGAGGGGATACCACTATACACTCCCCAGACCTTGCAAGAATAAAGGAATATTATCTAAGACTCAAAGTCAGTGGCAAATCAGGTAAAAATTTACACATTTCTCAAAAAATTCTATTTATCTGACACCACAAGAAACAGAATATGTGAAAACCATTTATTAAAATAATTAGATTTGTAATACTATATCTTCTTGCAAAGAAAAGTCCAGACCCAGATACACTGGTGAATCCTGTCAAATGAATAATGACCATTTTTACAAGAAGTATCTTGAAAAGGAGGAAGATGGATCACTTCCTCAATTAGTTTTATGAGGCTATCATAACTGTAATAACAAAACCTGACATGAACATTACAGGGAAGGAAATGGACAGTCCAAAGACTATTGTGACTTAAAGATGTGCCTACCCAATGCTCTGTAGTTGAACTCCCAGGAATTTAACTAAAAGAAGTAAAAACATATGTCCTCAAAAGAATTTTACCTGATGTTAATAACTGATTTATTCACAATAGCCAGGCACTAGAAATAGGAACATGTTTAAGAGATGATGGATAATCAAATTTTGGTGATGCCTGGAATGGAATACTACTTAGCAGTAAAAAAAAAAAAAAAAGCAAACTGAAGATACACTCAAGAGCACAGATGCTTCATATAGGTATTATATTCAGTGAAAGAAGTCAAATATAAAATAATACCTAGAGTTTAGTTCTGTAAATATAAAGTTCTATAAGAGTTAAAAGCTCTGTAATAGTCAAAACTAACTGATGTTGATAGAAATCAGATCAGTGGTTATATGGGGTGGGGCTGTGAAGACTGAATGCACAGATATGAAGGAAACTTTCCGGGGAGAAGAAAATTTTAGGGGTGGTTGTTACATGGACATATGTATTTGGCAACATTCATTGAACTTAATTAAATCTATGCACATTATTGTATGTTTTGTATGTAAATTTTATTTATAATAAAAGTGTTGTAAAGCCAAAGAGAATTGTTACAAAAGAAGGGCAATTGATATACTGCATATAGCTTAAATACAACAATGTAAGTCAGAAGAAAATAGAATATTAACTTTAAAACACAGAAAGAAAAGAATATTCTAAAAATATGTAAATTTAAATTATGCCTGTATAAAATATTTTTAGCATCCAATTACTGAGATTTTCATCAAAAGTGACAATTTAAATGTGAGACAAAAATAGTATGTTTATCAGGGGAAAGGTGATTAAAGTCTTCTTAGAACTTGTTTTCTAGAAACAAATCTTGTTTTCTAGAAAGGCTTTATTTTGGTTTTTACCTTTGTAAGTCAAATATTCATGGAAAAATTTCAATAGTAGTCACTAAAAAAAGGAAATCAGGCGCATCAATTTCAAATCAGTGGAGGGAAAATATGGAAAATAAAACAGGCAAACAAAATGAAAAGGTTGTAAGAGAAAGATAACTGATACTCATATAGTGATTCCTACAACCCAGACACAGTTTAATCATTTTACACATATTAACTAACTGGATCCTCACCAAAACTTTATGTTCTTACTTTACAGAGCAGGACACATAATATCATAAAGCTACTAAGTGGCAGATTTAAAATTAGGCAGTCTGGTTACAAAAATCCATTCTTAGAACTAGTATCTTATCCTTCCACCAAGAGAAGAGCAAAGATAAATTAAAAAGGGATGTAATGATGTGACAGGTGAGAAAGATTAAAATGTACAAACTTTCAGTTACAAAATAAATGAGTCACAGGTATGAAAAGTACAGTGCGGGGAATATGGTCAATAATTATGTAGTATCTTAGTATGGTGACAGATGACTAGACTTATCATGGTGATCATTTTGAAACATACAGAAGTATCAAATCAGTATGTTGTGTACCGGGAACTAAAATAGTGTTGTAGGTCAATTGTACTTCAAAACAAACACGAAAGAGATCAGATTTGTGGTTATCAGAGGCAGGGAGGAATTGCATAAAGGTGATCAAAAGGTAAAAACTTCCAGCTATAAGATAAATAAGTACTAGAGAAGTAATGTCCAGCATGATCAATATTAACATGGCTGTGTGTTATATATGTAATCACCATATTAATAGATTTAAAAGATATCGACATGATCACCTTAATAAATGTAAAAATTAACTAATTTTAATACTAGTTCATGTTTAAAATTCTTAGAAAACTAGAGCACTTCTACAAAATATTATTCTTAATGATGAAACCTTTTAAAAATAAAAAAATTAAAAAAACCCCTAAGAGGTAAGGGCGAACACCTGCGGGCAAACACCTAGGGGCGGCGGGTGGACAGCGCAGCCGGCCGCCCAGACTGAGGCTCCCGGGCTGGTGGGGCGCGGCGCGCAGAGTTTCCCCGGTGCGAGCCCTTAAAGGCGGCGGCACGGCCGAAGCGCGTGGCAGCAAGTGGCCGCACCGGGCGCCCTCGGCCGAGCTGCGTGGCCATGCACGTGAGCAGAGCCTCCAGCTGCTGCAGGAGCTCGTCCTGGGCGCGGACTTCCTGGATATAGAATTCACAGGCCTTCGTTCTAACCTGTCCAGGCCCCAGCAGATCAGTCTTTTTTGACTTGCCGTCGGAGTGGTATCTAAAGACTCGTCGGAGTGGTATCTAAAGACTCGTCGGAGTGGTATCTAAAGACTCGTCGGAGTGGTATCTAAAGACTCGTCAGAGTGTTCAGTAATTCCCAATCTGTCAGACAGGATTGTCAGTGTCCTCAAGTATTGAAGGAGAGTTAAATAAATGTGTAGCCCATTCGTGTAACTTCTTTCTCTTCCCTACAATGTTTGGGATTTTGGATTCAGAGCTCTCTTTCCAGGCTTCCAGCATTCAGTTTTTGAAATCAGTATGGCTTCAACTATAACAAGTTTCTCAAAAAAGGAATCCCGTATATGAACGAAGGACAGGAGAAGACAGTTAAACACAACATCCTGACTGGGAAACAGAGAGTTCTCGGTTCTCTGCACAAAGACCAGATCAAGGTGGTGATTGAAGAGGTGACACGCTGGCTGGACTTGGCCGAGGAAGGCGACTGGATGATCCTCCCTAATATCACTGGCTTCCAAGCCTTCGATGTCCAGCTCGTGCTGAGGAAGGCCCTCCCAGACGTCTCCACGATGCTGAGAGACCAGGGGGTGATAGTAAAGAAAATGAGTAAACAGCATCGCTGGTACCTTGAGAACACCTCTTGTGATCGAGAGAGCTGTTGGAAGAAGATTCTCCTCTCCTCGAGGGGTTTCTCTGTGTTTTTCCAGATGCTGGTGAAAGCTCAGAAGCAGCCCTGAGTGGGACACAATGTGATGATGGATCTCCTGCATCTCCACGAGGAGTTCTTCAGGCCTCTCCCAGAAAGCTGTGACAAATTCAAGCTGAATATCCACAATCTACTTCCTATTCTTATTGACACCAAGAATCTGACAAAGGACATCTGGAAGGAACTGAATTTCCCAAGAGTTTCAAATCTTTCAGAACTTCATGACATCCTAAACAGTGACTTGAATCCCACGAAGAATTCTGGGCCAGTGATTATTCACACAAGCAAATGTGAAAAATATACTGAGACAGAATACCCCCATGAAGCAGCGTACGATGCCTTCCTCTGCAGATCAGTTCTCTTGAGGGTGGCACCCCTACTTCTATGGAGAGTGTACGGCTCTGTGCCCATACCCAAGCCCTCCTTCCCTCTCTACTTCGATGTACTGGCTCCCTATGTGAACCAGGTGAACCTTATCTGAGCCAGGGTCCCCAAGATCAGTTTTTCTGGTCCAGATTATCTCAGCATCAGACCTACCATCCTCATCCTCAGTGTCAGGGAGTGGCGTGGGGTCAGCAAGCAAGCAAGTCTACCGCGAGTTTCAGAATCTCTGCAAATTTGACGTCAGGAGACTGATGCAGAGCCAGTTCCTGCTCCTGGCCAGCAATTTTAAGGAGTAGGTGATGAGGTTCTGGGCCGCCCCTCCTGCCCGCGGCCGCCCAGCCTCTCTGCCTGCAGCCACACTGAGCAGGCCTGGCACCGCGTGCCTGCCCCTGCCCCTGTGTCAGCAGTGCTCCAAGCATCCTGAAGGAGTACAGGTGCCACCCGACCCTGTGCATCTCTCTGTACCGGTACTGGAGACACTCCCCGAACATCAACTGCTTGTTAACAGAATTTCCCCCAGTACCGTCCTTGCTTCCGCACCCTCCTGGTGCCAGGAGGCCCCATAGCTGGCCCCACGCACGGCACCATCTCTACTCTGCGGAGGGGAAGGTGGAGAAAGACTCGGGGTGGGACTTTGAAGTGACTGAACCGAAGATCTCAGTCGCCTACCAACCCAAAAGAAGCTGTTTAAACAGTTTGATGAGTAACACTGGGGTGCTAAGATGAAGGATATTTACAGAACAAAGTAGATACAAGAGTTTAAGAGCAAATAAGCTTGGTTCTAGAAAATCAAAGACTAATGTATTTCTCACTATCTGAGCCAGAGCGAACTGACCGCCACCACATTCATTGCACTCGGAGCCTATCTGAGCAGCTCTTGACCGTGAATCTGAGGCCATTCTCCTGACCTCTCACCTCTACTGCACCATTGCTACATGCTGGCTCCACGTTGTTAGTGGAATGGAGCGTTGAGAAGGGAATTACGTCTTAGAGTGGATTAAATAGTGTTTCCCTGCAAATTCACATCCACCTAGAGCCTCAGAATGTGAACTTATTTGGAAATAAGGTCTTTGCAGATATAACTGAGGGTCGAGCTTGGGTTACACTAAATTAAAGTGGGCCCTAAATCCAATGAGGGTGTCCCTGTAAGAGTCAGAAAAGGGCACACAGACACAGGGAAGAGGCCATGAAGACAGAGGCAGAGAGTGGAGTGATGCTGCTACCAGCCAAGGGATGCTGGGAGCCACCAGAAGCTGGAAGAGGTAAGGAAACCTCCCTTGGAGCCCTAGGAGGGAGCCTGGCCCTCCTGATACCTTGACTTCAAACTTCTGGCATCCAGAACTGTGAAAGGGTAAACTTCTGTTGTTTAACCCACCCAGATTTTGGTAATTTGTTATGGTGGCCCCAGGAAGCTAAAACACCTCTCCAACATTATTATAATGATAAGACCAGGCCCAACCCTAGCGATCTGGGGGCTCAGATAAGAGTACAAATCAAAGCCCACATCCTCTATGTCTTAAGTATTTAAATTCATCCCCACTGGGATAACTGTTACTTAAAACCACAAAATAGCAAGTGTTGGCAAGGACGTGGAGACGCTGGATCTCTCGCACATTGCTGATGGGACTGTAAGATGGCGCAGTCACTGTGCAGAACAGTTTGGCAGCTCCCCAAATGCTTAAACATGGGATTACCATCTGATCCAACACCCCTACTCCTAGTTATAAAGCCCCCAAAATGGAAAGCAGGGACTCTGCTCCCATGTTTGCAGCATTAATCACAGTAGCCCAAAGGTGGAAGCAACCAAGTGTCCATCGACTGCCAAATGAATGAACACTATGAGGTCTATCCATGTGGGAATATGATTCAGCCTTGAAAAGAACGTTCTGAGACATCCATCTACAACCTGGATGGACCTTGGAAACATCATGCTGAGTGAAGTAAGCCAGACAGGGACAAATATTGCATAATTCCTCTTACATGAGGTGCCTAGAGCAGTGAAACTCCGAGACAGAGAGCAGATTAGAGGTTACAGGGCTGGAGGAGGAGGGCTGTGGTGTTAGTTTGTTTAATGGGTACAGAGTTTCAGTCTGGGAAGATGAAAATCTTCTGGAAATAGACAGTGGTGATGCTTGCACAGTAGTGAGATTGTGGTTAGTGCCACTGAACTGTACACTTCAAAATGGTTAAAGTAGTAAATTTTATGTCATGCATATCTTACCACACACACACAAAAACACAAGGTACCAAACTGTTAAATAAAATGCATTCTATCCTTAAAAAAAAAAAAGCCCTAAGAAATGTCTAATATCACCATATCTTTTGAGCTTTGTATTGGATGCCCCAGATCCTAAAAATTGAAAAGTAGTTGCAGAGGTATAAGAATGAGAAAGAAACAAATTCTCTTATTCACTGAAGTCATGATTATCTATGAAGAAAATGGAAATGAATCTGTTTATTAATTATTATCAACAATATGTATGTGTGGAAATGAAGCTTGCTAAAGAAATGTCAAACAGAATTTCTGCAAGATAAGAATGTAGAACAATGAGATAATTTTATTGAGATATGTTAAGAAACAATCTAAATGAATAGACATAATGTTCATGAATTGGAAGGCTCAGTATTACAAATATTTAATTCTTCCTCAAGTTGATCTATCGATTTAGTGATATTTAGACCCAAATTTCAAAAGAACATTATGTGGGCATTTATAAGTTGATTCTCAAATTTACATACAACACTCAAAGGCCAAAATCTGCCAAGAAATTTCTGCTAAGAATAAGATGTGCATATGTGTGTAGTTTTGCTTTCCCAGGTACCAAGACCTATTATTAAGCAGTAGACAGTGTGGCATTGGTCCAGAGATAGAGAAATTGATCAATGGAACAACACAAAGAGCTTAAAATAGATCCATCCAGCCATGAAAACTGGTATCCATTTTCACACTAACTTTGTAGTAAAATAGGTCATTTAGCTCAAGCTTACATTCTGTGGGATTTTAGTCAGTGACTGAGTATTCTATAACCCCCTGGGGGTGATGCTGGCAGAAGCACTGAGAGTAAATAAAGAGAATCCATATCTTTATTGTCAGTTCTACTAAGAATGAATCACTGCACCTCTGGGATAGAAAAGGTCTCATGTAATAGATTTTACCTCAAGTGGCTGGCTCACCTCCTTGCATGATGGTACCATATTAAGAACTCAGATTTCATCTTTGCTGCTGACAGGGTTAGATATTCAGGAACAGCAAAAGACAGTTGAGCCTTAGTGAGAAAGAGCTTTGGTGTGAAAGTCACTGGGCTCATGCATGGCCTCCATCTCTGTCACCATAACTTCTCCATCTATGGGCCAATCATGCAAAGACAGAAGATGACCAAGGGTAGATATTTACCTGATATTTACCCCCAAACTCAACCTATTTACCTAGCTGTTGTGTACACCCTTTCCTGGAAGGTTTCGGTTGTTTGTTCTTACACTTATGGGTCCATCAAATGTCTATCTTCCTCTTCTTTGTTTCTAATTTTTTAGTGTGGTTGCTTCCAGGTTGTTATCAATCATCCAAGACATTGCTACAGGTCACAAATTCATGTATTTTCTCTCTTCAGTTTGCTTGTCTTCATATGGTTCTCAAAACCTAAAATACCAAAGTGATGACCAAGTCTACTGCTTACAGTTCTATGAATAGATTTCTTTTCATCATGGTTCTTTGAGGTTATTCCTGAGCTTTGGAGGCAGTCCCAAGGCTGCCCAGCAAAGACCCCATAGCAAGGTCTTAATGTGGGAGGCTGGTTACATGCTGGGCCATAATGATGCAGGCATACTATGTGGAGATAATGTTGACTGGCTGGCACTGGCATGGCAAGTTACAAGCATTTGCAACACTCAAAAACGTATACAAATGTTTAGCAATGGGAAGGTTCCTCAGGGTCTTAGTCTACCATATTGCGCAGATGCAATAATAGCCATAGTTGTCATGAGATGTGTTCACCAATATTCTGGATCTTTTCTCCACCTGGTACAAAAAAAAGATTACATTTCTTTGCCCCTTCTGACATGAGGTAAATCTATGTGACTTACTTTGGCCAGTGACACATGAATGAAAGTTGTGTGCATCATTTCTTGCTAGAAATTTTGAGTCAGTGTGCTAGTAGCCATGTCTGCATCCCGTTGCCATGGTGATAGTAAAAGTGTTGATGTGCAATGTGTCTCTGTGCATACTTCCTGCTTCAAATAATCCTGGTTGGGCAGGTCCATGTGAGCAAGAAATAAAACTTTGGTTGTGTTAAGCCACTGAGATTTGGAGGTTATGGGAAATCTTAATTTAACCAGAGATTGGCAAGCTATGGCCCACAGGCCAAACCTGGCCCACTGTCTGTTTTTAATTAATAAAGTTTTATTGGTACTCAGCCACACTCATTTATGTATGTTTTATCTTTCATTGCTTTAATGCTATAATGGCAGAAATGAGAACAGTCCATATGGTTCTTATAGCCTAAAATATTTACCATCTGGCCCTTTATAGAAAAAGTTTGTTGACTTGGTATATAACCTATACTATCATGATAAGTAATGAACAAAGACATCTGAAATCCAGTATAGCCCCGAACTGACTGTAATGAGAATAATTATCTGTTTTTCTAAGCCATGGTATTTGGGGATGATTTGTTATGCAGCATTATTGTTGCAATAGCTAGTGGATACACCGTATGATTTAAATTTTATCAAGTTCAAACAGACAAAACTCAACTACGGTATTTGAAGTCAGGGTAGCGGTAACCCTTTAGGGATAGTGATTGGTGAAGGCCACAAAGAGAATTCCTTGATGACTGTTGTATTCAGATTCCAGATTTATGTGCATGTTCTATGGGAGTGTTCATATTTGAAAGTTCATCAAGTTCTTTGTGAATTTTTAGTTTTTCTTTTGCATGTTATAGTATTTCAAAAAACTTAGAAGTGGGTAATATTTATATGTATTTATAATGAATGGTTTTCAAGATAGACTCTTAAGAGAAAAATGCAATCTGGAGAATAGTTAATACGAAATATTTGCCACAATTTGAAAAAAAAAAGAAAAGGTGGATATATATACTATATATATATATATTCTGATATATAAATAAAATCACTGGAATGTAGTTGCCTCTAGAGAGGATAATTGGTAGGTGAGAGTGAAAATAAAGCTTAATTTTCACTGTGGAAACCCCTCTTTTTTTAACTGCTAAATTTTTTTTTTACCATGTGCATGCAATAAATTTTAAACATTTTTAAAATAGCAAAACTAGAATTCTTATGTATATATGTTATGCTATCACATATTCCCTTTTATTACATGTTCAGTAGTTTCTAATTTTGATTACTACTATCACTTAAATAACAATGTGATTGACATCTTTGTTCATAAATCTTTGCCTCTTGAATCATTTCTTTTTTTCATTGAAGTATAGTCAGTTTACAATGTTGTGTTGATTTCTGGTGTACATTTCTTTAACATAAATTCCTTTAGCGTATGACTGGGTCCAGCAATGAATGTGAATTGGATACTCCTGAAGACTGAATGATGTAAGTACTGTTGCTGACACTTTTATTTTACTGTGTCTTCTCCACTTTATAAGTGAAAATAGTACTTAATTCTTAAATAAACTTTTAAATTTGGGATTACAAATTTAGGAAGCTTTAGGACCAGAGTTTATAAAATAATCAGAGTTCTTTGGGTGATTTATAATCATTTTGGTTTGTATCATTATTTAATGTTGCTTTAAAATGCTTTTTCATTGGTCTCTGATCTTGCTATTTAAAGTTAAGAGCATTACTTCCATATGTATAAGGCTGAAGGGTGATTTTCTTTGATGGAAGCATGCATGGGGTTTATTATCTAACCACTTTTTAGTCTACTCAAGAATCACTACACATAATCATTTTTTATGTATACACACAAAGAGCTGTATATGTTTTTGGTGTAATGTGATTTTATCTACCCAAAACTATATGTCTAAGAGGCTTATATTTCTCTTGGGTAATTTGGCTTCCACGGTAGGTAATGTGAATTAATTATTTATTTTGCCTAAATGCGATCTTCATCTCTTTGTCTAGAGGGAAATGAGGACCTGATTGTATCTTTTGTGACTCCCATCACTGAGAGTTTCTTTTCTCTTCTGTCAGCTTCTGTCCTCTTTTCACAACTTCTCTTGGCAGAGAATGATACTCCTATCATTTTAGTGATCAATAACTGAGATTATAAATCTTCATTCTCTTCCAGTGTTTTGCCGGTGGAGTAATTTATTTCTGCCATGCATGTAGTCATGCCTTAAGGGTTATCACGCAGTGTCTACACAATAAAATTATCTGACATAAAATTCACTGCAGATTTTTTTTCCCTGAAAAACAAAAATTCTCCAAATTGTAATACATTAGGTCTGTGATTATTTTTGCTTAATCTTAAAAAAAAAACAAAAAACTGATTGGAAAGGCAATCAGGATGAAGAAAACACAACTCTTAATTATCTTACTTTTCCTTGGAATCATGTTGTTAAGACCTTGATATCTTTCACTTTAAAAGGAAAACAGAAATGAATATCTTTCCTTTACAATGAATTTTGAGCCTTCAGTGCAAAAGGTGATACTATCAATTCTAACACACTCTATTTAACAAAAAACTTACTGAATTTTATGGGTAGAACACAAATAGTTAGTGTTCTTTCTAAATTAAGAAACTAAATATAGGACATAGAACCAAGAATTCTGGGTGTCGGTGCCAACTGCCCTGTTGGAAAATTCTTTTGTGCACATCACTCCATTTCTCACAGAGTGTGTATTAGAAGGAACTGGCAGAAGTTTCTTCAAGATTCTTGTGTTTCCATTAAATATTTTCTTGGTTATGCTATGGATACTCAAGTCATGCTTTTACATTATTCACAAGAATATTTAGTTGCAAGAAAAGTTATACTTCCCTATAATGGCTTTAAAGACTCTAAGAAGTAAACATCACTGTGTGAAGCTTAATCCTTAGAAAAGCTTTCAGTGTTGGGTGCACTTAAGTTCTGTGTATAAATGTAGAAGAAACTAGTTTGAGATGCAAAAGAGGTAAGTGATAGCTAAAAATAATATGGATTTGTGATAAATTCATATTGGATATAGTGTTTCTTAGTGGAAACCAGTGTTCTCTAATAAAAGTCAAAAGTCTCAGAATTCTTAAATCACTTGTTAGCTGAGTGATATGAAAAAGTAAAGCCAGTTTTCTCCCATGAAAATTGAAGAGATTGGGCAAGATGATTGTTAGGGTACCATCCTGTTAAGAAGCTCTATGTGCCTTTTATCCTTTGAGATTATCTTCTGTTTGTTGGCATATTTAAGTGCCTTGATCATCTTCTTTGAGATTTTTTTTGTTGGCACAAATAAATTTAACTGTTTTGGTGCTTAGAGAAGTATGTTAGAAATCGCAGTTTATGTAATTCCCAATAGTTTTTTTGGAAATTTCACTTGAATAAATATTTTTTGACTCAAACCACTGCATCAAAATCTAAGTCATTATTGTAGCATAAAACTTCATCTTCTATTATACAGAGAAACAGATCAGCTCTGAAGCTCTAAAGAAATGCTGCTGGAACTAAAAGATGCTCCGGCCAGTAATCCCTGTCCATTACGCATTTCTAATAGACTTACTTCATTCAAATCTACCCCTTTAGGAACACGACCTATTACCATGCATTTTCAGACATATTCAACATGGCAACTACATAAGGAAATAGCCTACTGTGTTAACTGGGGATAATTTTAACTGCTTTAATGAATAACAAACTTTCAGCAGTTCAGTCCTACTGAGGTTTCTTTCTGGCTCAAGTCACAGTGGGATGTGGATGTTCCTGGACTATGGAAAACTTTCCTCCACACTCTGATGTAGGGACCTACACGCTTTCCCACTTGTAGTTCCATCAGTCTTGAGGGTTGTAGCATTCTCTGCTTCCAGCCAACAGATACGGGGAAAGGGTGTGGAGAAAGCAAACTCTTTCTTAACCTCCTTGGACTGGAGGCACATACATCCCTTCTGTTCTCATTGTGGTCACAGGGAAAGGGAAGTGCAGTCCCTGGCTGGGCAGTTCCTTTCCAGAGGGGCTCTAGAGTATGGAGGGAAAGCACAGATGTTGACTGCTGTCTCTGCCCCACCCAATGTATCAGTCTTAGGATGCTTGTGTCCTGTCTGTCCTTTACAGTTCAGGTCACTGTGTGTCTTTATTAAGTGACCAGCCACCCATGAGCTTTTACCAACTTCATTAAACCATAAAATGAATTGTTGGCTGAGTCCTGTCCCAAGACTGATAATAGTATTCCTCCATTAATTACTTGTATGACTCTCATTACATTCATTACTAAAATAGGGAGACATGCCAGAAGCATAGTGGTTATTAGACAAAGAAGTCCTGGATGTACTTATATGATAGCAATCTCCCAGCAGATGGTTTCCCTTTTTGATTATTAACTCAAAGTTCCTGTTTAATAACGGAAGGAGGACCACTATCCTTGTCGTTAAGAGACCTGGCACAGAATGTTTCCCTCTTTTGACCTCAGTTTTCTCACTGCAACATGAAGAGTTTAGACTGAACCATCTCCAAATTCTCTGGATGCTCTAAAGTCACTACAGAGTTTGGTGGAAACCTATACTATTACTTGCATGCTCGAGGCCTTAGAAATCCTGCTCTCTTGTCTTGTGTTCCTCCCCACTGATGTTTTTATTTGCACTGGCTGTGTTCATGCCTGAGTCCATTTGCCAGTATGGACTGTCAAGCACTTCCTAGCCCCCAGCATCTCTGCTGAAGGGTTTCAGATAGCGAAACATCCTTTTCTGCCACCATTTCAGTATCTGGAATCTGGCCTGTCTGCTCAGATTCCTTGTCAGTTTCCTGAAGCTTTATGTCTGAGCTTATGATAACCGAGCTACTTAACCCTTTAAAACATACTCCCCAGGCAGACATCACTTTTTTCTCTCCGAATCTAATTTAATGCCCATGAACGTGATCCACTTGATGGGACCATCTGTTTTTTTCTTCTGCCAAAGACACTCTGCACATTTTGGCAGCTTCCCTAAGTGTACTCAATAACTTGTGCCAAGTACAGTTAGACTGCTTCATGAGTCCAAACTCTGAAAACTAGTGAACCAAGCAGTGCTCATCTCAAACTGATGGTTGATTTGTGGTGAGTCAAGAAGCACTGGATTATACATCGTAAGGTCTGGAAGAGCAGAAGGACAAGCTAACATGATAACTATGCCCTACAGACAAGGTAGAAATTATTTAAATCTATACAGTAGTGACATTTATGAGATTGTATTCCCAGAGGTCTGTGCCTCAATTTGGGGATTTATAGCCTCTATCCATGTAAGTACCCCTGTGATCTCTTTTGTACACATAACCCTGTGCACAGAGACACAGCTGATGTTCCAAAGAGGGTTATCTGACTCATGCTGGCTCAAGCTCAGCCCTTCCAGGAATGAAGCGAATGCAGAACCCAGATGGTGTCTGTAAGAAAAACAGCTTGGATGTAACAGGTCATCAAGAGTCTTGTCCTGTGGACTAGAGATGGGAAGGCAGCATGTCTTCCACAAGAGAGGGGGGAGGCAGAAGGGGGATGAGAGATGAGGGAGGGAGGGAGGAAGGGATAGAAGGGAAAATAGAGAGGAACAAAATGGTAAGATAAAAACAGGGTTCTGATATCATCCGTGATTCTGATTTTTCCTGAGCTCAACCACATTTCTCTTCTTAAATCCCATGAGATAGTGAACTATTTTAAGAGTAAACCACTCCCCTTTTTGCATAAGCAAGTCATATTACTTGCAAATGAAATATTAATGTATATAAACAGGGAAAATAAAATTTGGTATCTTTCCAGTCAGTATGAGGCTTGACTCATATATTATGTCCAAAGAGCTTGGATTAAAAAATAAATTTTGAAGCATCTGGAGGTTTGCTCTTTCTTGAGGAAACATGATGGCAGTTTTCATAATTCACCTGTTATCTAAACAGTACCTATTTTCCATCTACCAAGATTCTGGAGAGTGAATCATGGAAAATATTTCCATCTTTAAACTGGACTTTTAACATTTCACTGGATAAAAAATTAGTATGCAATTGATTTTTTCCTGCTTTAATATTAAACTAAGGTTAAACTTTCTTAAAAGGATCTTATAAGTCTTAAGAGTTACTCTTACTCAAAAGACTCATTATAGCTTTCATTTTGTGTAACAGAAAAACCAACCACAAAATTTAGCACAAAATGCAAAGACAGTTTTGTGAAATAAGCTTAAAATGAAGCTCAGTGATTTTTAATGCCTTTATTCAATTTTTCTTTCTTTCTTTTTCTTTTTTTTTTCTTTTTGGCACGTTAAATTTGCCTCATTTTAAATTGTAAAGCCCTTTTAGGGAACATGGCCTTTTCCAGTTGACTTGATCCAGGATCTCATGCACTGAGGTGTCAGTATGATGCAATGCAATGAAGGACCTCAACTTTTTGAGATGAAGCTCTATTTTGCAGTTCTGGCTTAAGAAATTCCCAGTTATTTATCTTTGGGTGTTATCATGTAACCTCTTCAAATCTTATTTTGCTCATCTCTTATACAACGATAATAAAATTTGACTTGAAAGGTGATTGCAGAATTAAAGGCAAGGGCACAAAACACCAGATACACAGTAGGCAGTAAATAAACAGTTGACATTATTATTCACTGGTGTCTTCAACCAGAATAGGAATTCTCTTTGGCCCTCACAAAAGTTTTCATAAGTGAATTGATTCATTCTATTTTTAATATCCAAGAACATTACTCCTTTAGTGAAAATGGAAGAAAATTTTTTCTCCTTTCCCAAATATTTCCATTGAATCAGTGATTTGCACGATGAGTGATGGTCTTGGTAGGCTTAGAATTCACTCTGAGAGCAGAGGATGCTGAGTGATGGAGCTCTTCCCTCCTAAAGTTGTGCCAGTAAAGAAGGCTTAATCAAAAAGGCTTCCATCTTCTTGTTTCCTGTAGAGATTTGCTGAAAATCACCCAAATACTTGGTTTTCTTTTAACAACGCACTCTGTCAACAGGGTTGAGTTCTTTAATTTATCATCTGTCTTGAATTTCTGTTACTCCATATATATTAATAAGAAAACATCTTAGTCCATTCGGGCTGCCATGACCGAATACCAGAGACTAGGTGGCTTGTAAACAACAGACATTTATTTATCACAGTTCTGGAGGCAGGAAGCCAAGATTGATGGTCCAGGAGATGTGGTCTCTCCTGGTTCAGAGGCGGCATCTTCTCACTGTGTTCTCACATGATGGAAGGCAGGGTTGCTCTGTGGGGCCTCTTGCATAAGGGCACTAATCCCATCCATGAGGGCTCCACCTTCAGGACGTAATCACCTCCTAAAAAACACACTCTCTAATAACATCACATTGGGGGTTGGGATTTTAACACGAATTTTGAGGGGACGCAACATTCAATCTATAGTAGGAAAGAAACATGGTAGAATAGTTAGCTTTTTGTCCTTTCTCAAAGATTGAAAGATATAAAAACATCATATTTTCACTCGGTCAACTGGAAAGTAGAAAAATGCATATGCAATTTTCAAGAAGAGTTTTCTATTCTTTCCTTTTTCTTACCAAAAAAAAAAAAAGTGATGCTAAAAAGGAAAGTATATTCCAACTTGATGAATGAAAATAGCCTCTGAATGACGGATTAGAAAATGTATTGCATTCTTTCCATTAAAAAGTCTCATGGTAGAAAATAAATTTGCTCAGTACCAAGGTTTTCAATTATTATCAAATAAAACATTTGAGTCATGTCTTTCACTATTAAAGTCAAGGAAGGCATCAGTGTCCTGTTGTGATTCACAGCGAGTTCAGCGGATTCGTGATGGCTGGCTTTATTCAAGTTTATCATTGCACATTCAAAAACAAGTTTGAAAACAGATTTTCTATTGCTTATTATATAAGTCAGTACAAGCAAACCATCCTGATGTTTAAAGGCCCAAACATTCTTTATAAATATCCATTCTGTATATTTTAATGTTACTATTGGTTGGAGACTTAACCCTTATTTTGCTGAGAGCAGGCTAGTCCAGAGAAGTGACAGGCACATAGTCAGCACTCAAAACTATTTCTTGAGTTAAATTTATTTCCATGTTAGAAATGCATATTTTGACCTTCAGTGTTTGAAATGTTATATCTCTACCGAACTGATCACTTAGTTTGGTTATGATTATTACTTGTCTGCTTCACTAAGTTCTAACCAAGAGGACAGTGCTGCGTAAGAGTTAGATGCATCCAAGAGGGAGAGAATGAATAGGTTTGCATTTATTTTTCAAATAATATATACCAGTGATAAAACTCCATGAAGCTTTATTTTTTTCTACCCATCAAATGTATCAAATTTCATATCAGGTGATCATTTGTTGGACTTCTTCATAATCAGTCTCAACCAAGGTACATGACTGTAGAATATATCTACCACTCCTTTCTTTCTCATATCCCCTGCCAAGCTGCCTTCTTATTTTATTGTACTTTCCCTTTGTTTCTTTTTGGTTTCTTCAACTTATAAAACATAACATCCTGTTTCTTTTAGTTTCCTGGGAAAAAAAAACTTTTCTCTTCCCAACAATTTAAAGATCTTATGAATATGAACAGGCTACATTACACTTGACCAATAGTTGACTTATTCACCATGGGAAATTCAACAGTGTGTTATTATAACAACACGGAGGTATGAGAAAGATAAAATATGTAAAAGGCAATTTTTTGTTATCATGAGAGCTCTTTGAATACATATTCACGTGGCCATTTTACACTCTGCCCCACTGCATGGAGGTTTGGAGCATCTCATACACACACACACAAACACACACACACACACACACACGCACACACCAGAAAGCAGCAGAGATAAATTTATGTGGTTTCCAGGGGAGAGGCACTTCACAGATGCAGTGTCCTTGAAAATTATTCATTCTAATCAGAAACACAAGGACAGGGTAAATTTTTCCTCCTAGGATATGACAGTAGAGATACCACTGAAATGGAGGATGTGCTGGTCATGGTAAGGCAGGCAGTGTGTCTGGGGCAGCTGCATGGCTCAGGGCCCAGAGCTGTGGTTCTTAACTTTTACAGGTATGATAGCAACCAATCACTATATCAAAGAATGTCAACCCACCACGACAGAAACCTAAGTTTTTCCTTTTTTGGAAACCTTGGCATAACTGTATATTTTTGTGACTTCTGTTAATCCCTCAATAATGGCTATGTACATTCTGTCATACTTTTCCACACTATTCCAGTTCATGTCCCATCATGGAAGACTCACTGTCAACAGATATACTGGGTCCTCAGGATTGAAGGCCCAAAACTCCACTGTGGTGAGGCCAACTGATCAATCAACAAGCCAAGCCTTGAGAAAGGAGATTTCAGTGAGATCACGTAAAGCGTTAATTCCACGGGGGACACAGGCACCAACAGATGGGCTCAGTGCACCAAAAGCAAAGTATGAGAGATTAAAAGAATGACTTAGGTTGTCCTAACGAGAGACAAATATCCGGAGACAGATCAATGAAGCAGGCACATTAATAGTAATCACGTCGCAGTAACTGCACCAGCAGTGACTCTCCAGTGGGAAGCCCTAGGCATGAGCAATCTGAAGCTACGAGAGCACAGAGAATCTGGGAACATTCTCAAGTCAGGAGATTTCACAAACCCTATGGGAAGGAGAGAGCTGATACCATGGAGGTAGGCAGGACCAGGGGAGACCAGAATTAGGACAAACACTGTCTCTTCTACTCAGAGTGACAGATTTTATGGACCTTCATACTGTGCAACAGGCACAGTGATGTCTGCAAATTTCTTTGGAGTGTGAATTTAGTTTTAGTGTGACTATATATGCATCCGCAGTGTTGGTACTTTTCTTATCTCTGTCAAATAAGACTTTAAAGATATACCTTTGTGAGTTAGAACATAAACACCTGAACTCAGACGGATTCAACTGGTTATTTGGTGATGACCTAGGTGGGTACTTTATTTGAATCTTCAGGTACTGTTGTGGGCACCTGTTAAAGCTGGAATAAAGAGTTTGGGGGCATAGGCCTTAATATGTTGCCTATCCTATGCTGCTAGAGACACAAGCACACAAAGATTTGTCAGCCTATTTTTTTTTTTTTTGCACAACTTTGTGTTATTTCAGAAAAGAACCACAGTGCACATACATACGTACACACAAACATACGGATTTGTGTACCTCACTACTGGTTTAAAGCATTTCTTTTCCCTCTTCCTTTGCAGTCTTCTTCACCAGGGAAGGAAATTATGCAGGATAAAGTAACATTGTTTGTCAATCTCTTCCTAAATTTGGAATCAGTCCAGAAAACCCAGGAGGAAGATCAACTCAGCCACAGTTAATCTGCAGAAAATCCACCCCACGTGACTTCCCCCCTACCCCCCCACCGCTGATCTTTTCATGTATTCTTTATAAAGAAGCCATTGAACTTTAATTAATATGAAAAATTCAGGTTTCCATCTGATTTAAATGTGACTGACATCAGGCTGATACCAAGAGTGAAACAAAGAATTAGCACGGTAAAAATAAAACTAAAAACCTGATGCCTGCCACGGTTTTCTTTTCTCACTGCCAAATCATCTCTCACATTTCCACGCAGCATGAGAGAGAGACATCAATAGCATTTTCTGGGAATCTTGAGTCCACATCTATAAACAGCGACCCACTTGAAAAATGTTTATACCCAGGAAAGAACACAATCCAATATCTGTCAAATGGATCAGCCGTCTTTAGTCCCACATGTCCAAGTTGAAAATGACAGGGCTCCAGATATACAATTTCAAAATGGCCAATGGGAAAAGGAAGGGAAAATTCTTATGAATTGAAAACATACATGTACCTACATCCATCTGCTGTTTGCCCACATCCACCTTTCCCCTCATATTCAGTGAATTGTTCAAAGAGGCACAAATGTGTTTTTGGAAGGGAGCTATGTAGCACAGGGCATCCTACTCTTCGCTCTTAGCCATTTGCACTCTGCTCACTGTGACCAGGCTGCCCCCTTGTTCATGTATTCTGCTTACATGTGTGTATGGCATGTGTGCCCTGATGTCACGCACATGGTGCCTTTGCGAAGACTGACTGTGATCTACAAATTATGCCCTTAAATTAAAAAAAAAAATGTTCTGATGCACTGTATTTAAAGATTTCCTTTTCTAATTCTACTTCTTGAAGTCTAAGTATATTTCTTTTATCAGTTTAAACTTAATGAAGGAGGAAGTTGACACAGAATGGAATCAGTCCTGTTGACAGGGGAAAGCACAAACACAGGATTCTTCTTGAGAGGTGATGTTGGGCAAGATATGGAAGGAGACATGGTCCTGAGATGAACAGAACCAGCTCTGGGAAACAGAGAAAAAGGGTGAGCCCATCAGTTCATCCCAAGTTACATGACCCACAGCCATGGTAGCAGGATTTAGGCATAAGCGGAGTGTCAAAGGACTGTGGGATCAAAATGCAGAAGCAGGTTCTTGGAGGAGGATTCATCAATGTTTTGGGGGATTACTGAGCTGAGTCACTAGGGGATATATTTCATGAAGAGATGGCTGAACACCTTATACGGAATTTAGAATTTGTAATAACAAAAACAACATTATTGAGTGCTTAAAAGGGCCAGGCACTCTGCTCAGCAATGAAAAGGTATCATCTCATTTAATCATCGCAAACACTTTATAAAGCAGGGCTGATCATTACTCTCTTCCCGTAGATGAGAACCAGTCAGCTTAAACAAGTTGGCTAAGTGATGCTTAAGGTCACACAATGAGTAGGTGACAAGAAGTGATGTTTGATTCAAGTTCAAACTGTCTCATTCCAGAGCAATCATTTTCCACTGCCTTCAGTGAGGCAAAGGTGCTTCTGCTATACCACACTGCTCCTGTGAAGGAAACCCTTAACCATCTCCAGCTCTACTGGAAAAACCTCTTTAAGATTGAAATAAAGGGGCTGATCTACACAGCTTCAGGAGTGGTTTATTTCTGAAGCTCGCTGAGTCCCCTCAGACAGGTTCCTCTATTCTCAGTTCAGCTATTAGGGAGTGGTCATTCCCGCTCCCCAGACAACTCCACTTGCTGGTAACCACACTGCGCATATGCACAGTTCAGATGCTCTTACTTCCAGACATCTATTTCTGTGCCGTTCACACTGGCAGGAAGAGTATTCTATTTTTATTGCAGGCCATGCCATTAACATGTTTAACTCTAGAGTAAGGAGAGGCAAACTTGATCCACATCTCTAAGATGTGCTAGTGATAATTTTTCAGGCAAATCTCATTATTTCTCGATGCTCTCAGAATAGTCAAACACTAAAGTAATTATGACATATGCCAGCTGCTGGTCCAGAGCTCTAGGGTTTGAAACAAAGGCTGGAACCTCTTCAGAGAAACCAGGAGCTTTGCAGGAGGACGAAAGGCATGGTGGGAGGGGAGGCACCCAGGAACTGGCACTAGTCCTGGCTTTCTCTTTTCATTTTGAATCATTTAATTTCACTCTCACCTTAACAAAAGCCTAACTGAAAGAAAAGTAAAACTTTTATTACCAACAGGACAGAAAGGTGAAAAAGTTTGAGAGAACAGAGAAAGAAAGAGAGACAACTCAAGTAGAAATTCAAGAGTGAGGAAGAAGTGTGCCTTTCCTACAGAATAGAAATTAGAGAGTTTAAGGGGGAATGAACTTGTCAAGTCTTACGTGTTCGCACAGACGTAGACCTAAGAATAATCAGAAGCTAGAACAGTCAATACTGGATTACTGTTGAAACTCAGAAGATATATCCAGAAGGCTGAAACTTCAATTTTGACTCTAGTAGCTGGAAGCTACCATCAGCCTCACGGAGAAGCTGAGGGCAAGAGTTCCCAGTTGTTCCTCCATCTCCTAGAGTGATAAGGTTTGTTTTTTGACGAATTTTAGCTGATTCTTACCAGCCTCCGGATTCTACCAGAGTGAAACCATTTTCCAGGGAAGAGCAAAAGGGATATGCATATTTTACAAGGCTTTTAACATTTTAGGTTTAGATAAACACTGCAGTGTCAAAAGGGAAACCTGTGACTGTATTTATTTCTGACAACCCTAACCAAACAACCAGTTACTTAAAGTTCAGGACAATGTTATGCTTTTTTTGTGACCCTCTCCCCCCACACCTTTAAAAGTACCTGTAACAGCCTCTAGTATATCATTTCCATAAATAGCATTAAATACTTATTAAATTGAGTCAGTAGCATGATTTTTTAAAACTATAGGGATTAATTCAACTATGGTGATAAATATTCATAAACCTATAGGCAAGATAAAATTATTCTGATTTTTTCCTACGTTTACTATTCCATGTAATGGCCATAAAAGAGACTCAGTTAACTGTATTTGTATTACTTTCACATGATGTGTATCCCCTAGTAGGAAGTCAACACTGGGAAGTCAACACCAGGCCAATAAATGGATGTCAGCTCTTAGTATGAACTTGCCCGGCTGACGCCAATTCTCTCTTGAAAACTAACTGTAAATCCATACATTTTGTTAGGACGTTGGCATAATTTATCTTGTTAACCAAACCACTAATATTCCCAGCCAAGTATCATCTACATCCCGAAACTCACTCTTCCTGCCTGTTCAGCAGCATCTCCCAGTTCACAAGAGTGAAATCTGAGTCATATCAGACGTCAACCTCTCCTTCACCATTCATATCTGTTCTGTTATGAAGTCTATGGGTTTCACCTTCATTAAGCTTTTAGACTCTATTACCTCCTTTGAATTCCCTCTACTACCACTCTGTTTTGGACCATCTTTAGTTCTGATTTGAGCCACTGCAGTACATTTCCATTGAACTGTCTTTAGTTCTGATTTGAGCCACTGCAAGACAATAGGCCTTCTCGCATCTGGTTTCTGCCCTCTCCAATACAACTAATAGTTCTGCCTGACATCTCTTCTATACATGCTTCTTGTCCCAAAACAATTTAAAGACTCTCAATTGCCTAATAAATAAAGCCCACTCTCTTCACGTAATTTTTTAAGAAAGGCTTTCTACAATTTAGCCTTGCCTCTATCAGTTATGATCAAGAACTCTCACAGCTCAGACTCCCATTTCCTTGATTTAAAAATAAAGGGGGTGAAACTGTTTCCATTTGGCTTACTATTCATAGGGTAAAATGTGTACTGCGTATGAACCCCAAGTTCTTGCTATTCCCAGAACATGATATAACCAGTGGGTTCTTAAACATTGTTTAGGATATGAACCCCTTATGAGATGTTGATAAAAGCTGGGGACCCTCCTACAGAAGAATTATCTACAGAATTTCATTGGTCTATGAGTGTGTGGACCCTCTGATGGTCTATGAAATTAACCTACACCTTTCTATACCATCTTTTTTTTTACACCATACTGTGATCTACATTTTCCAACATATCCAGGTTATCTTTTTGAGATCTAATTCAAATATGACATCTTCCATTATCTTCTTCAGTTTCACTCACTGGACATGAACGACCCATTCTCTAACCCCCCACAGTATTTTATGTGCATCGTTCTCATAATATAGATGACATTCTGCCTCATATTTTAATTCTTGATTTTCCACTCTAATTCTCTTTACTAGGTTGCAAGAGCCTTGCAAACAGGAATGGTGTCTCTCTTCTTCCCTTTTTCTTCCTTCTGCACCCCTACTCCACTCCCACTGCTCTGACATAGAGCTGGAACTTCAAAGACATTCCATGAATGTCTACTAAATCAATGAATAAATGAAGAGTTAGGAAAAAACTCTAATCCTTTCATTTACTTGGGTATTTATTTGTTCTTGAATCAAAGTAACTTATAAAATATGCTAACAATAAATAACTGGAAATAAAAGGTGAAGCTGGGCCATCGGGCAGCACAACCACTGCGGAATTCCATGGAACACATCTGGGAGAGACTGGATTTTGTCCAGATTCTATAATAAAATAAAGCTACTCCCTCGGATATGAGGGCAACTTTTACAACCATGAGTTCCATGTTACATTTGCAATTCAGAACGTTCAACGTTGGTGGGCCTTTTTTTTTTTTTTAACTTGGAGAAAACAGAACTCATGTCCTCAGTTCCTCAAAGTGATACATTAAAGATGAGAAAGTGTTCATAGAGTTCTTTCCCAAAGTGCCATTTGCTTACAAAGGTAGTGGTTTATGTCCTGATGACAAATAACACTTTCTTACTATGCATTTATTTCTCCAAGGAAAACAGCCCTAACAGATTCCTTCTTATTAAATTATACTCTTAGTCCTATCATAGTCACCTAAGAGTTAAGCTCTCTTAAATCTTAAATGACATTAATGATGACATGACCATAATGTCCCTGATGTCCATCACTCCCCTTGGGAACTGGATACATTCCATCTTAGAGACTCTGTTTTGAGCTTTTCTAAATCAGCTTGTCCACGTGTCCATGACTATAGGAATCCAACATTCTACACTGAGTAGGAATCTTAGCTAAAACTCCCCATCTTACATGGCTTTTAACAAGATGAAAATGGTATTCATTACGTGACTCATTCATGCAGTGTGAAATATAGTCACTCCCTGCATATATTCTTTAGACATACTAATAGAAATTTTTAATATATTTCTGTACTAAGTTAATGTGGTGGAATAATCTAGACACTCCCCTTTAGTTGGAGATGGGGTGGGAATGCAGGTGAGTCACACATGCTATAAAAATAATCTAATCAGAGCTCATACCTCCAATCCTGATGTCAAGGAAAAGGCTATTGACAGCTACATGGTGGGTCTTTCAAATAAGGCAGACCCAGAGAAGGAGCAGTGTTCCTTAGAACAATCCTGTTGTACTTCTTGCTCTGAAGAAGCAGAGGTCATGCTAACAGGAGGGAAAGACTTGTCTCAAGTGAGATAAGGCTGTGCTGTCTCTGGAGAAATATATCCCTGGTTTGCTGAGGCATAATGAGTCCCTAGTTCAGCTAAGGAGCTAATCAGCCCGAGGCTTTCTGCAGGGAAACCCAGATAGCACAAAGGAAAACTCAACTCCATAAAACAGAGGCCTGAAGAGGGGAAGCATGGGTTTGCTGGAGAAGAGGAATGTTTATGCACATCCTTCCAAGGATCTCAGAAGGGGATTCCTTTCTTAGAAAGCCTAATTTTGTCATGACCCCCTTCTGATGCTTCGTACAAGGAAATAAGTAACTGAAATGCAGCTTCTTTAGCTACAATTTATAAATAATTATTGTTATAGACTGATTTTATTCCTCCCAAATTTATATGCTGAAATCCTAACCCAGAAGGTGATGGTGTTAGGAGGTAGGGGCCTTTGGGAGGTGCTTAATTCAGGAGGGTGGAGCCCTCATGAATGAGATTAGTGCCCTTAGGAAAGAGGCTCCAGGGAGCTCCTCCACCCTCTTCCTGATGGGTGAGGATACAATGAGAAGCCAACCAGACAACCATCCGCAACTCAGAAGCAGGTCCTCAGCAGACCTGACTCTGCTGGGAGCCAGATCTCAGACTTCCAGCCTCCAGAATTGTGAGAAACAACGTTCCTGTTGCTTATAAGCCACCCAGTCTATGGTGCTTTGTCATCCAAGCCTGAACTGAAAGGACTATATATGTATGTACATAGAACAGTACACGTATGCATTAGTATTACATAAATGACATAACCTTACCCTGTGTTGCTCTTGAGAGATCTACTTGACCAATGACGGGAAAGTCCACTGAGTTTGTTTTGTACTTAGTCTGAACAAGACTGGGCCAGCAGGACACATTTGGGTGCCTGATGGTGATCCTTTCCTATCTCTGCCATTTCTGGTGGCCCAGACAGAAACGAAAACCCACTGCTCCCACTTTTAGGGCATAAAACATTACCAAGCAAGATCGGTACAAACGCTGGCAGAAAAAAAGAGACTTGGTCCCCTCAGGTGAAGCATGTGAGACCAAATTACCTGGCAGAAAAGGAAAGGGCTTCCCATGCCGAGGTTACATGTGTAGCTGTTTGGAATGATGCAATGTGCTTTTATAGACAGGAGGAAATAACCTTAACAAGACTGTCTACACAGACCCAACTTTCACACAACTCCCACTGCATAAGGGAGGTACTGGCCCTACCATGCCACCGTTCTTTTCCAGATTTTAGTCTTTAGGAATCACAAAAGAATGAACATTTCAGGCTTTCTAATGGAATTCTGTGTGAGAGACATTCTTTCTGCCAGGAATGTCTGAGTCAAGATGGCAGTGATTTTTCTTTAAACCCGGCTGAGCCCTGGCCCTGTGGGAGGGGACAAAGCTGAGGCACAGCCAAGTCTGTACTCTCCTTTCCTGAGAGGTGATGGCTCCTAACCCAAGCCCGTGAAAATGAGGGTCTGGAGCCAGCTTAATCACAAGGGCTTGTGTTCTATGACATTTGTTTATGGTCAGAAGCAACTTCCCTGCCTCACAAGCTGTTCACACTTTCCTATCTCCTCTCCCAGTCACTGTGGAGCACAACCCTGCATCTGAGAAAGAAACCAGTTGGGGACTTTCACTCAGGCAGCCAAACACTGGTTTCTTCAAGAGGATTGAGGGGTTTGGCCATGATGGCTCAAGTCAACTACTGAGTAATTGTGACCGAATAAGACAGACCTCTCTCCCCGTGGGTATTCCAGGAACTGGTGGGCTCCCTGGGCACTGCTATGAAGATGAGAAGCTGTCAGAGGTACAAGAAGGGCAGTGGCCCTGGGCAGCATCCTGGGAGGGCCGGGACCATGGCTGACTTCTGTGCATTTTCGCTCCTCTGAAGGTTGCCTCGATGAGCCATCATTGTATGTTGGCAGCTGCTGAAATTCTCTGGTTAAATAATAAATAAATCAGAAATAGAAATAGTCTCTTTCTCCTTTTGCTGTTTCAAATTATTTTGCAACAGGATGCTCTGTAAGTTGAACTTGGAAATTCCTGAAAACATGAGGACTGTAAAAAGGGTCCAAATGTCTTCCCAAAAGGGCCATGAAAGTGTGTCTCAATGCTCTTCAGACAGAAGTGGCCACCTGCCTCCCAGGCTGACCCTTGGGTCTGACAGAAGTTACTTTGGTAAACCCTCATGTAAAACAGTGCAAGGTGAGGACCTACTTATTTTCCTTTGATGAACTCTAGGTATTGGTAAAGTAATCTAAAGGAAAGTGCTTCAGACTGGGATATTAATTATTTCCTTTATTCATGTAAAAGTAGGGTCCCTGGTGGGGATGGAGCAGTGGTTACTACAAAAGAAGAAAAACTCATGTAAGAGAATTATCTAGTTTTCCACCTCTCCTTCCCACTAGGAACATACACAGACACCTCTACTGTTTGACTTTCCAAGTGCTTCAAGGAACACGTTATGCCCAAGAAGAGTGGCTGATAATGTACTTTTGAATCAGCCACTTCTGCATTTACTATATCTCTGCGAAGACGGAAATGAACGCAAGTGCCCAGGAAATACAACACTGATATTATCAAACGCTTTGCCTCATCCGAGTCTCCCCAGCCCAGAATAATTGCTCTCTCTTCTGAGCAGCTCTAAGCCCTCATTTGGCATCTGGCATTTGAATCTTTTTATCTGCATGTGCTCCCTTATCATCTAGTTTGTAATTCAGCTCAGTCCCATCCTATCCAGCTTAAAATATTTATTCTGTACCTATTGCATGTCAAGGGCTGTGTGACATGATGGTGATAAACATACAAGATGTCCTCCCTGGCTCCTAGGAAACAGCTGAATATACTGATGAGGAGGCTGGCAAATGACCCAAGTGCCCCCACAGAAGTGTGGCCAAAGTAACAGGCAGCAGGGCAGGAAGGGACAGGGCTGAAGCAGATGCATCTGGAAATGGTCCTTGGAGATGTGACATCTGTGATGGGTTCAGAGATGAGTTCATGTTCCTTAGGCAAGGGTGAGGGAAGGAAACGTGTATTTCAGGCAGAAGGGAAGTGTGTGTGCAAAAGACCGGAACACGTAACATTTGACCCATTTGGGGAAATGAAAGTAGTTCAGCGCCAGTAGAGCCTAAAGATGAAATAGTGGAGCTCAGCAGCAGATGATACTTGGACTCAGATGATTGAAAGCTTTGTACACGATGTTAAAGAGCTTGGATTTTATCCTAAGGCCAAAGGAAGTTACGCAATGGTTTATATAGGTTAGCAACAGAAATTATTGTTATTTTTTGGTAGCATGTGGAGAACGGATTGGAGGAGGAGGGTGTACATTGTAGAATGTATGTCTGTGTGCCCCCAAAGTCATATGTTGAAATCCTAATCCTCAAGTGATCCTACTAGAAGGTGAGGCATGTGGGAGGTGATTAGGTCATGAGGGTGGAGCCCTTATGAATAGGATTAATGACTTTATAAAAGAGACTCCAGAGAGCTCTCTCGCCCCTTATGCCAGATGAGGACATAGCAAGAAGATGTCTATGAACCAGGAAGTGAGTCCTCAGACAGAGAATCTGTTGGCACCTTGACCTTGGACTTCCCAGCCTCAAGAACTGTGAGAAATAAATGTTTGCCATTTAAGCCACTCAGTCTGTGGTTATAGTAGCCTGAATAGGCTAAGCCAGTACATATTTGCAGGAAACTCAATAAGAAGTGACCAAGGAGGCAGTCATTGGGCATAAAGAAGAACAATTTTGATGATGTAACCTAAAGAACTTGATGAATGAGAGGGATGGGGCATGGGGGCACATCTAGAATCATTTCTAAGTTTCTACTTGGGTACCTCCGTGAATGCTGGCACCACTCCCAAGGAAGAGAATGCTATAGGAGCTAGAGAAGCTTTATGGAAAGGGAAACAAGAAATTGGTTTTAGACCTTTAAAGTTTTGTGCCTTTCTACTCCCAGGACAATCTGAGGCAACTACCCAGGAGGCAGTCAGAAGTATAGGTCTGGAGCTCCAGGAAGAAGGCTGGGTGTGTGTCTCATCCTCTGTGTGTCCCCAAGCTTACCACCTGGCCCTGATGCTGCATCTATTCATTCCAGGTCTTTGATGATGGTCTTAATTATGGTGCTAATGATGATGAATCTTTAATCAGATGTGTGCTTTATCAGCATATGACATGGTTTAGGTAAGGCTGAATTGTTTCTGAGGTTGGACTTAAAACAATCTGGATGGCTCCATTAAATTATTCGCTCTTCCTATTATGTCATTTCCTTTGATGTGTCCTTTGTTTGCAGCAGGAGATTCTAGCTAGTGTCTCCTGGGATACACAGGGTCCACAAAGTGATCTGATACTGCCCACGGGGTACCATCGCTCCAGCTGTTGCCAGGAGAAAAACAGCTGTCTCCAGAGCATTGGGATGGTGTGTTTTCTCAAGATTGAGGGGAAAGAAAAACATTGCTTTAAACATCATCATCCACTAGCATTAATCACCCTCTGCTTCAGGCACTCCACCAGGTGCTGTGTTATTTATTTATGTTTTTCTCTATTCCAGCAGACCGTGACCCATCCAGTTCAAAATGTAACATTTCCAAGAATGTTTATTTATATGTGCTGAACATAAAAATATTAATCTATTGAGATCATCCTAAGAAACTCGATTCAAATTGCTCTGCACACCCAGTAGTATTTCAGGAAGACTGTTCTTATGGGTAAAAAATCAACTGACTTCTCCAAATTAGACAGTTTCACCAGGAGGTAATAGTGCACCTAGACTTGTGTTTTAGGCAACTTGGCTATCAAAATTTTTTTAAAAAGATGTCTCCCTGAAGGTAGCCAGGAAACGCGTTTTGGCTTTTGTATAGAACAATGGTTGGGCGCAAGTCACTAATGCGGCCGTAAACGTTAAGGCTGGGGGAAATGGTGAGAGCACAGACATTCAGAGGTCTGGCCATGGCTACAGCAGTTTAGGCTCTGACTTAGCATCAGCCTAAACCATGTGGGTGATGAGGGGAAAGGAAAGCAAAATTCAGCCATGGAAGGCTGAGGGGAATGTGAAAGCCAAATAAGGAAAACCAGACGTACAGGGGAGATGGGAAGTATCAGACATAGAAAACAAAGGTGCAATGAAAAGGAACTTCATTCTCCGGGCCACACACCATCCTTAACTGCTTTGGTCAGTTTTGCTCTGCTTCTTTTCCATTGTTGTGGGGATTTTTGTTTGTTTTTGTCCTGTTTCTTCCTTACATTCTTTTACTTATTTTTCATTCCTTAGAAAATGATGATTAAAACTCATTTTATGAGCGAGTACATTTTCTTTGAGTTGTTAAGTGCTCATGGAGTGCAGCTCACGTGTTTAAGTTGCTGTGTGAGGTCAGTGCTACGTGGGTTCAGATAGGGCACGTGCATTGTCTCTACCCAAGATGGGATTTACAGTCTAGTGTGGAAGACAGAACATACACATCAATAACCACATGGCCAAGCAGACCGGAAAGAGCTAAATGTCTGGAAAGTACAATGGGAGCTCAGAAGTAGAAGGAATTACTCCTAGAGGAGAAATCAGAGAAGACTTCAAAGGAGTGAGAACATTTTTAGCTGGGCGATGAATTATGGTTAGTACTGCAACAGGCAGAGCCACACAAGGAAATGCATGAGCGAAGACTCAGCAGTGGCAAAGCAAATAGCAGATTCAAAGAGATCCAGACAAAAATTGAGTAGAACTTGATAATCCTAAAATCTAGTTCTTTTTCTTTCTTTCTTTCTTTCTTTTATTTTGCAGGGGTGGGGGGCACAAGAATTTAATGTTATCATTCTCATTCTTTTTTTTTTTTTTCAACGTATGTTCCATTGAGATAATATTTATTAACTAGGAATTACCAGAAGGCCTTCAGGGGGTCAATAAAGGCCTCCATGATGTGAGTTCCAAGACTTTTCTGAAGAGAAAACCACAGCTTTATCAAATACTCAAACAGGTATATGATCTTCCATACCTCCAAAATTTTAAGAATCACCTCATTGGATGCTCTTATTTTATAAAACTTTTCTAGTCTTGTTCTCCAAGGTTCTGTTACTTCTAATAAGTGGTAATTTTATAAACAGGGCCCAACACTTTGATTCCTCTTTTATATTCTTAGTATATAATTAAACATACCACATTTTTAGCACTTAAAATATTTTAAGGATCCAAATATATCTTAATCCACAGTACTTCACAGGGCTCATGATTTTAAACAAAAGCAAATTAAATCGTATCTGAATTTCTCGATGTTCTAAATACATTGAGTGAATACATTGTCATTGTTCCAAAATTACTAGAAAGTATGTCATTTTCTTGAACTGAACTTGGCATAAAAGGCAGCAAAGAGGTCCTTGTAAGGAGTATGTGAATCTGACTTGGTCAACGGTATTCGGCAAAGTTGGTGAAATCGAGGGGAACGCAGCAGCAAGCTCTGTGAAAGGCCCGTGAAGCTGGAGCATAACCAGTACCGAGCAAACGATGAAGGTACTGTGGCTGCAATTGGAATCATCAACACTGACACCGCCCGAACAAAGTATGTAATATGCATCTGAAAACGAGTCATTCCAATCTTCTGCAGAGCAAACATCCCCACTATTAATAAATTGATGACACCCACGGAGACAGGCAGAATCCAGGTGGAATCCAGGGCAGTGAGGTCAGGAAACCACAGGACCCCACCGGTAGCTAACTGCTCCTGAACAGAAAAACCTGCTTCTGAATGTGTTGCCCCTGTGCTGAAATTCCGGAGAGCAACAAACATGAAAATCCACATTGGAATCTGAATCCTGACCAATACAGTGGCTTTGAAAAGGGTGGCAGGTATCCCGAATATACAGCGCTGAAACAAGCCTCCGCCGAGTCTTTAGATAAGTGAGCCTGGCAGCTCTTTTGGACCACCCCAACTGATTTGCACGAACTGCAACTTCTTGGTTAAGACGCCTTGCGATGTTTTTTTATTTCTGGCTGCAAAGTTTCCACCTTGGCCAGGATGTAGTGCCGGTAGGCGGCCAGGGGCAGCGTGACGGCGCCGCGCAGGGCCACGGTGGTGAGGATGCTGCTGCCCCACCAGGGCAGGCCCGCGGCGGGGTGCGTGCAGAGCAGCAGCGCCTCCGCGCCCTGTGCGGGAGCCGGCGCAGCCAGGGCCTCGTCCCAGCCTCCCGCAACGCCCGGGGCAACTGCAGAGACTGACGCCGCTGCCCACACGGGCAGGGCGGGGCGCCTGAAGCGGCTCGGTGGGACGGGCGCGAGCTGCGGGCCCAGGGCCCCGAGCCGCAGGGCGGGCAGCGGCCGCAGCCACCGAAAGCTGAGCCGGCGCAGCACGTCTGCCGCCACCGCGGAGCCGGACACGCGGGCCTCTCATTCTCATTGTTTTCTGAGAACATGCTGAGACCCTCAACCAAACCCCTACAAATTTGGTCATTACATAAATCCCAGCAAACATTTCTTTCAAACATGTTTAAGCTCTGTAAATAAAATACAGGTTCAAGTGGTACTCGATTGACTTTCGATACTTAGAGTCGTATGTTTACTCTTTTGTCGTATCAGCTGAGGCTTTAGCAGACATGGTCTTCCACTGTTTGTAAAGGAATGCACCTCTACTGTAATGACAGCACAATATTTTTGCATTAGGAGTCCACAAAATTAAAACCATGTCGTTTAAAAATAACTATTATCAAAATTGTAGGTTATTGTCTTTGTGAGTGAAAGAGTGAAAAACTGAGGCACAGAGCAGAGATAAGGCACATACCTCCCAGACCACCATTCCGGAAGTACATTGACCGTCTGGTTATCCTTTTTCATGAAGTACCTGTTCTTCAGTATCACAATCCTCTGCCTATGTTTTTATTGGGTTGCCTGTCATTTCCTCATTATTTTTTAAAAAATTCTTTATATATTCTGTATATGAGTCCTTAATAAAACATATGTTTAACAAGTACGGTCAATTCTCACTACTTGTAATGTTTATGTTCAATAAAGTCACTGTGAACACCGAACTGGTGAGTACTGAATCACTACTCCTAGGAGAAATACAGGGCTAGGTTCCTGTGGGACTCTGGTCACATTTTTGTCAACTGATCAGTATATTCCCTTATTTCATGTGTATTCTACTTAAACACTCCTCATTTGATGGATAAAGAAGTGGTGTATATATATGTGTGTATATACACACACACGCACACACACACAATGGAATATTAGTCACAGAAAAGAATGAAAATTTGCCATTGGCAGCAACATCAATGGGCCTGGAGGGCATTATGCTTAGTAAAGTAAGTCAGACAGAGAAAGGCAAATACTGTATGTTTTCACTTATAGGTGGAATGTAAAATATAAAACAAAGAAATGAATAAAACAAAACAGAAAGAGACATAGATACATAGAACAAACTAGTGGTTACCAGTTGAGACGGGGTAGAGGCAAGGGCAAGACAGGGAAAGGGATTAAGAGGTACAAACTACTAGGTATAAAATAAGATACACGGATGCAATGTACAACACAGGGAACACAGCCAATATTTTATGACAACTTTAAATGGGGTATAATGTATAAAAATATTGAATACTGTATAGTACACCTACAACTAATATAACAGTGTAAATCAATTATACTTCAACTTTAAAAAAAAGACACTTCATTTGATACACACTGCTGATTCATTAACATTAAACTCACAGCTGACAAGACTCTAACTCATGCCTCTGAAGCTTCTTTAACCCACTTATTTTCTCTGTAAGGCACCAAATAGCCTTCTCACACTCAGATACACTTAACAAGACTTCAACACTATGCTTGGACACCATTCAAAGCAGTGAAATAACCCAAAAATCTCAAAAATGCAAAAAGTTGGTATTAAATACATTGCAAAAAGGATACTCATTTACAGTATGAGAGCTAAAACAAAAAGGCAGATGGTCACTTTGTTGGATCTCAGCTGGGAACATCCCCATGTTGGGTGACTCAAAATTTCTGCCCTCCTGCCCATGTCTGGGAATGAAAGCACTGGAAGTACTGATTCGTGGGTCATAAATAATTGTTAGTGTTAAGCACATTCACAAATGTGAAATCCATTAATAATGAGGATAGACCTTACTCATTCTGTGATTTGCTATTTTACCCTCATTTTTGTCTTCTGAACAAAAATTATTAATTTTAATATAGTCCTTTTTATCAGACTTTTCTCTTCATGATTATTGCTTTCTGTACCCTGTATAAGAAATCACTGCCAACCTCAGGATCATGAAAAGATTCTCCCACACTTCTAGAATTTTAATATTTCCCCTTTCACATTTAGATGGATCATCTATCTGGAATTGATTTTTTTGTTTATGGTAGGAGGTAGGGTTCAAAATATTTTTCTCAGTTGGGAAATATTCAATTGATCTATATACTTATTGTAAAGATTATCCTTTCCATTCCACACTACAGTGACACCTTGCCATCAATTGACTATATATGTGTATCTCCTTGTGAACTCTGCTCTGTTTCACGTGTCGAGATACCTGTGCTTGCCCCAGGAGTACACTGTACTTTAAGTACTGTAGTTTAAAAATAAGTATTGGCAGCTGTTAGCACAACACTTTCCTATTTGTCTTGGCAAATCTTGGCTCTTTGCACTTCCACATAAATTTTAGAATATGCTCATCAATTTCCACATAACCAAAAGAAAGAAGAAAGGTAAATGAAAGAAATACTGTGGGACTGACTGTGATTGCATTAATTATACAGATTAACTTGGGAAGAATTTGAGATAGTGAGCTTGCCAATCCACAAACTTAAGTACCAAGAAGGTACTGATTTAAATTTTCTTTAATTGTACTCAGCAATGTTTTCCAATGTTAGTGGAGAAATCTTGCACATGTTTTGGGTTTATTTGATTTTTTTTGACACTGTTATAAATTGGATATTTAAAAAAATTATTTTTTGTGTTTTGTTTCTATATTAAAAATATAATTTTTGCATACAGGCCTTGTATCTGATACCCTTGCCAATTTCACTGATCAGTCCTAATGCATTTGTAGATCTTTTTATGTATTTATTTTTTAAACTTTTTTTTAAGGTATATAAGTGAATGTTTATTTGGAATGAGAAAAGAAATGACAACAAATCACAAATGTACAAAAGCTTACAAATGCATCAAACATCATGAATCTCAAAAAATAATATCATTATTACTATTTAAGACATCTTTACAATACCATATCCCCATATTTTGTGGCTGATTATTCTTGGATCGCTTCTTTTTTTTCCAAACATTTTTTATTGATTTATAATCATTTTACAATGTTGTGTCAAATTCCAGTGTACAGCACAATTTTTCAGTTATACATGAACATATATATTCATTGTCACATTTTTATCTCTGTGAGCTACCATAAGATCTTGTATATATTTCCCTGTGCTATACAGTATAATCTATTCTACAATTTTGAAATCCCAATCTTTCTCTTCCCACCCTGCACTCCCTTGGCAACCACAAGTTTGTATTCTATGTCTGTGAGTCTATTTCTGTTTTGTATTTATGCTTTGTTTTTTGGGTTTTTTGGTTTTTTTTTTTTTTTTTTTTAGATTCCACATATGAGCAATCTCATATGGTATTTTTCTTTCTCTTTCTGGCTCACTTCACTTAGAATGACATTCTCCAGGAACACCCATGTTGCTGCAAATGGCGTTATGTTGTCGGTTTTTATGGCTGAGTAGTATTCCATTGTATAAATATACCACTTCTTCTTTACCCAGTCATCTATTGATGGACATTTAGGCTGTTTCCATGTCTTGGCTACTGTAAATAGTGCTGCTATTAACTTGGGGTGCAGGTGTCATTTTGAAGTAGGGTTCCTTCTGGATATATGCCCAGGAGTGGGATTCCTGGGTCATATGGTAAGTCTATTCCTAGTCATTTGAGGAATCTCCATGCTGTTTTCCACAGTGGCTGCACCAAGCTGCATTCCCACCAGTAGTGTAAGAGGGTTCCCTTTTCTCCACAGCCTCTCCAGCATTTGTCTTTTGTGAACTTTCAAATGATGGCCATTCTGACTGGTGTGAGATGATATACCTCATTGTAGTTCTGATTTGCATTTCTCTGATAATTAGTGATACTGAGCATTTTTTTCATGACTATTGATCATTTGTATGTCTTCCTTGGAGAATTGCTTGCTTAGGTCTTCTGCCCATTTTTGGATTGGGTTGTTTGTTTTTTTCTTATTGAGTCGTATGAGCTGCTTATATATTCTGGAGATCAAGCCTTTGTTGGTTTCATTTGCAAAAATTTTCTTCCATTCCATAGGTTGTTTTTTTCTTTTACTTATGGTTTCCTTTGCTGTGCAGAAGCTTGTAAGTTTAATTAGGTCCCATTTGTTTATTTTTGCTTTTATTTCTATTGCTTGAGTAGACTGTTCTAGGAGAATATTTTTGAGATGTATGTCAGATAATGTTTTGCCTATATTTTCTTCTAGGAGGTTTATTTTATCTTGTCTTATGTTTAAGTCTTTGATCCATTTTGAGTTGATTTTGATGTATGGTGTAAGGGAGTGTCCTAGTTTCATTGATTTATATGCTGCCGTCCAGTTTTCCCAACACCATTTGCTGAAGAGACTGTCTTTATCCCATTGTATATTCTTGCCTCCTTTGTTGAAGATTAGTTGACCAACCGAAAGTTTGTGGGTTTCATTTCTGGACTCTCTATTCTGTTCCATTGGTCCATATGTCTGTTTTTGTACCAATACTATGCTGTTTTGATTACTGTAGCTCTGTACTATAGTCTTAAGTCTAGGAGAGTTATTCCTCCAGCCTTTCTTTTTCTTCAATAATGCTTTGGCAATTGTAGGTCTTTTGTGGTTCCATATAAATTTTATTATGATTTGTTCTAGTTCTGTGAAATATGTCCTGGGTAATTGATAGGGATTGCATTAAATCTGTAGATTGCCTTGGGCAGTATGACCAGCATTTTTAGATCTTTGTATTTATATATTTTTGTACAATTTTATGATGTGAAAATATGATATTATAGTTCCTTCCTTCTCCTTGTCTTTATATTTTAAATTTCTCTTTCTTGTCTTATTGCACTTGCTAGGACCTAGACTATAATGATGAATAAAACTGGTAATAAAGCCTGTCTCAGTCCCAACCACAGGAAAATCTATACAATATTTCACTGTTAATTATTTGTTTGCTATAGGAATTTTATAGATTCTATCCATCAGATTAAGGAATTCTGCTTCTATTACTAGTTTGCTAAGAGGTTTTTGGCTTAAATAAATCCTGAATTACACCAAAGGCTTTTTCTTTGTTTACTGAAATGGTCATATAATTTTTCCTGTCATGGTTGAGAATTAACATCAACTGTTTTCAAATATGAAGCAATTTATTGTGAATTTCTGAAAAAAATCAACTTGGTCAAGGTGGAGTATCTCCATTACATACTGCTGGAATCTAATTTCTAATATTTTATTTAGGATTTTTACATTTATACTCATGAGAGGTAATGGCCTGTGATATTCCTTTCTTTTAATGTAATTTTAAGGTTTTGACATCAAAATTATTGTTTTAGATTGGATTCCCCAGGAAAAAGATTCTGAAACAGATTTGCATGCCAGTGAACAACTCCCATGGGGGAGTAAAGAAACAGGAGTGGGGGAAAGGATTTTACTGCGATATGGAATATATCACAACAGAGGCCTCAGGCAGCCCAGAGATGTTGATTGGCTGGGATGTCCTTTCGGCATCATTCTTCCTTAAGGCCCTGGAGATGGGCACTACACCTCTCAATAGCCCAGTCTTTGGATGAAGTTAATAAATTTTTAGGAATCTAATACATAGACTCTAAATACTGAAACAAAAACAGACAGGGATGACAAGGATAAAAAGAGAAGTTCACAGTCACATTTGGAAATTTTAAGACAACACTCTTAGTAAGTGACAGAACAAGTAGACAAAAAAATACGAGCACAGAAAAATTGATCATTATAATTATCAAACTTGATCTAGTGACTTACATGGATTTCTGTACATAAAAACTCCAGAATACATATTCCTTTCAAGTTCACATAAAAGATGTAAGGAATTTGATCATATGCTAGATTACAAAGGAAGTCTCAACAAATTTCAAAGGAACTAACTAAGATGGAGCATATTTTCTGACCTCAATGCAATTAAGTAGAGATCTAAAGGGTAACAAAAAATTATGTTTGGAAACTGAGAGATATGTGTCTAAGTATCTCAAGAGTCACAGAAAAAATTATACTGAAAATCAGAAAATATTTTAAAATTAATGGTAATACAATGCCACATGTAAAACTTTTAAAATAGAAATATTTTCACTAGACAAAAGAAAGATTAAAAATAACCAATCTAAATCTTAATCTCAAGAAGGTAGAAAAGGAATAGCAAAGTGAGTGAAAAGCAAGTAAAACAAACAAACAAAAATACTGAAGCAAGAGTGGAAATTGATGAAAGAAATCAACAAAGAACACATGGATTCTTTGAAAGAAAGGGGAAAATAAAGAAGGGACAAGGTGGAAATAGAAGACAAAACCACTGTCTAGAAATGTTGGGAACATTGAAAAAATCATGAGATTCTATAATAAATAATTAAATGCCAACATATTTGAAAAATCAGGTGAACTGGACTGTTTTCTAGAAAAACAGAACTCCAAAGGGATGAAGCAATGTTGCGCTCACCGGTTATATTTTAGTGCATTGGTGAAAAATCCTGATTCAAAGGAGTTTAAGGGAGATTAGAAGGTGAGGAATTGGGGGTAAAATGCTTTTGAATAATTTTGTGGCAAGCAAAAAAGGTTATGTGGAGGGAGAAATGAAGTCAAGAGAAGGTACCTTTTCAAGATGACAGAGCTAGCATCGTATCTGTCCACTGAAGGGAAAAATCTGGTTGGGATGTAAGAGAAAAGGACAGAATTACTAGAGAGATGTGCTTGGTGAGGCAAAAAAGAGTGAAAACCGGGCAGGGTGGGCTTCAGATGGGAACACGGATTGTTCATCTATGGCAGCACAAAGAGCAGGCTGATTCCAACATCGGTGGCAGAGTATACATGCTGTGTGGAAATTATGGAAATTCTCTTCTGATTCTTTACTGATAGAAAAACTAAATAGTGTGTAGGTGTAAACTCACTCCAAATTATTCTGCAGATGCAATTAAGGTTAAAATCTCTATAGCATTTTAGTGGAAAAGGACCAACCATCTGATCATAAGTTTACTTGACAAAACAAGTAATCAGCCAGTTTTGAAGAGAAAGATGTGTGAGTGTGTGTGTGAGAGAGTGTGTATGTGTGCGTGTTACTATCATATATCAACCTTTATTTTAATGCTATAGCAATTAAGATAGTTGTTAGTCTCATTGGAGTGGACAAATGACAGAGGATAAATGGACCCAAGCATATGTGGGGATTTAATATGAGAGACTACTGTGCATTACTGGGAAAAGGAAGTCATTTCACAAGTGATTTGGGATAAATGGTCACCTATATAAAAACATTGTAAAATAGATTCCCATGCCATAGCATACACAGGAATAAAAGCCACATGAATTAAAAAACAAACAAACAAACCTGGATATAAAAAACTAAATTGATGACATACAGAAGAAAGAGAGATATACCTATTTTCCAAAGTCTTCATACATACATATCCCCCCCCCCCCCCGAAAATCTATCATTCTCTGAGCTTTCATTACTCAGGCTCTAAATCAGTTTGAATAATGTGGTATCTCTCACTATGGTCTTTCTTATGAAAAACAGTAATGAATGGTTAATTGGTAAAAAGGAAAAACAACTAGGATTTATATTGGCTTTCTCTAATGATCTTACTGCTCCTACAGAAGTTTCTCTCAGGTTAAATTTTTCTGAAGAAAAGAACATTTGTATTTTATATTTTCTGTATATGACACAAAATCCTGTGTACCTAAATCTGATATAGGGTCTCATTTCTATTAGGAACATGTATTATAAAGATATAACAGATGTTCATATCAGCTGTCTGAGCATTCACATGGGTGAGAAGAAAGGGGTACTCTTTTGTACTAAAAATTCCACCACAGAACTTTCCTTTTCCCCATTCAGCCTCTCTTTCTTCCTGTCTTTGGTCCACTCCTTGTCTGGGTCCAGGCCCCACAGAGCTGACTCAAGCCTGGCGTGTCTTTGAAATCAGTGGCAGCTCTGCAGGGGAGCAGAGGAAGCAAAGAAATGGGATCTTTGTAATTCTTGCCTCTGCACCTTGAGTATTTGTCAAATTTTTTTGAATGGAGATCCAAACACTTCGCTTTGAGTTTTGTGAGCACTTAGATCTCTGCTGTAGACACTCTTCTTCAAGGACTTGCAGCCAGATAATGATCTCCTGGGACACCACCCTCTCGGGGGCCACCCATGCCTCTGTCAGTCTTGTTGGAAGGTGCTGTGTGCTTGATCTCTATGTCTGCCACGGAAGTTTCAGCGAAGAAATATTAAGGGCATCTAATTAGCATGAAAAGCACACATCATCTTCCATAGATGCCACTTTTTTCTTCTACATAATTCCAATCTAAGGTTGGCTCATTTGAGGAGAAACATGGCAAGTTTAAATGAAAACAGTCAGATGGGCTCTCTCTCATCACTCATCTTTAGCCATGGTCCATGTGGCTGGTCACCTGATTTACCCTTTCCATCTTTTTCCTTTGTTGCCCTCAAAATCCTTGCTGGCTATTTCTTTAAAGTTGTTCTCTGTAAAGTTATTAATAGGCTACCTACAAGGGTGGTCAGCAAAAGGCCTGAGTCTCTCATGTAGAACCAGGAGTTGGGTCAATTAAAACCAAAATACATTATAATGTCAAGGATAATAAATTTGAATCCAAAAATAAGAACAATCCAAAAGAGGTTATCATCAAAGTGGGGATAAGGATTTGGGGTGAGGCAATTCAATTATGAGTAATAGTGGCAATTAACAGTTGAGTGTTTAGGGGCAAGATCATAGGAAATATAGAGGAAGTCACAGAGGCTGGAAATACTGAGATTTAAGCACAGGACCTTGAAATATATTAGAGAAAGCAGGCTCTGTTGATCTTACTACATGGGGCCAATTATGGGGATCCCTCCCTTCTGGATGAGACAAACAGAGTAAACTCTGTCTACATAACTTATGTTCTCCTGTATAAAATTCACCCTACATGTAAAGAGAATTAAGATGATATAAATTATTGTCACTTTAATACTGTCAATTATTTTGTCTCTGCCATAAGAGATAATTGCCAAGAAATTTCGTAAACCGTGAATATTTAAATGCTACAGGGTTGTCTAAAATGTGTAGCTGTCAAACCACAAAATCTACAACCTCATCAGGTAGTGAAGTCCCCATCACTGAGGTTACAGAGAAGCTGAAAGGCCAACTGCCAGTGACTTTTTGCACTGGGTGGAAAGTTGAGCCAGATACTATCATTTATCATTTCTAGGAGCCAATCGTGTAGGAAATATGATTATAGTTGTTAAAACTACCAGAGTGGAATTGCTTTGCAATTTTTCTAGTTCAACTATTCACTAATTAAGCAGCCTGTGTTGACCTGAAATTACATATAGAATGAACCTGATGCCTCTGGATGCTAGAGGGAAACACACCCTAACAGAGAATATAGGTGCAGTTAATATCCTAGAAACAGAATTGCTGAACAGATACAATATTTCATTCAGAATCTATAATAATTTTGCATTTGAACTTGTAATGCTGCTACTGTCTGAAATAAAGTAAAGCCGAGGTTAATACTAAGCTATAGTCTAAATTATATATACACTTAAAAAAAAAAAAGAAAGAAAACAGCCAGGATTGGTATATAAATAAATGTGGGCTGACTTGAAGAGAATATGCAATGTGAACACATTAAAGCCCTGATTTCCTACCACTAGTGTCTTTGTATATTATTCACTGGGTTCTGATAACATGATTTTTTTTTTACTTAGGCTCTAAGTTCATTTACATACAATGATTTAGCATGGTAGGATCTTTGATAGTGAATAGACCCTATACTTAGGACAACCACTTACTCTAGCATTACTGGAATAGGCTTCAACTCAATTATCCTATTTTATTATTCTATTAAAAACAGGAATATCACAAAACTCCAACATACTCACTGCCTTATCTAGACTATCAATAGGCATTTTTAAATAGAACAAAATGTTATCAGGTCACATATTCTAACAGAGGGTTTAGAAAACATGATCTTACAATATCCATTTATGATTAAAAATCTCTCAACAAAGAGGATATAGAGAGTATAGAAGGAACATACTGCAACATAATAAAGGCCATATATGACAAGCCCATGGCTGATACCATATTCAAGGGTGAAAGCTGAAAGCTTTTCCTCTAAGACCAGGAACAGGTTAAGGATGCCCACTCTTGCCCCATTTATTCAGCATAGTATTGGAAGTCATGGCCAGAGAAGTTAGGCAAGAAAAAGAAATAAAAGGGATACAAATTGGAAAGGAAGAAGTAAAATTGTCTTTATTGACAGATGACATGATATTATATTTAGAAAATCTAAAGGATTAAAAAAAGTTACACTAATAATTCAGTTAAGTTGCAGGGCACAAAATCAATATACAAAATCAGCTGCATTTATATACACTAATAACTATTAGAAAGAGAAATTAAGAAAATTATTCCATTTACAATTGTATCAAAATAATAAAATATCTAGGAATAAATTTAACCAAAGAAGTGAAAGATCTGTACACTGAAGGTATAAGACATTAATGAAAGAAACTGAAGAAGTCTCAAGTAAAAGGAATATTTCATGGTCATGGATTGGAAGAATCAATACTGTTAAAATATCCATACTGTGCAAAGCAATATACAGATTCAATGCAATTCTATCAAAACACCAACGGCATTTTTCACAGAAATAGAGCAAGCAATCCTAACATTTGTACAGAACCAGAAAAGACTCCAAGAGTTAAAGCAATTTTGAGAAAGAACAACAAAGCTGGAGGTATCATACTTCCTGAGTTCAAACTATATTACAAAGCTGTAGTTATCAGAACAGTATGGTATTGGCATGAAGACAGACATACTGCTCAATGGAAAAGAATCGAGAGCCCAGAAATAAACCCATGCTTAATCGACCCATATGGTCAATTAACTTATGACAAAGAAGCCAAGAATATACCGTGGAGAAAGGATAAGTATCTTCAATAAATTGTATTGGGAAAATTTTGCCACATGCAAAAGAATAAAACTGGAACACTATTTTACACTGTACACAAAAATTAATTCAAAATGGATAAAGGCTTAGATATAAGGCCTGGAATCATAAAAATCCTTGGAGAAAACCTATGCAGTGACTTCCCTGACATCAGTATTAGCAATAATTTTTTGAATTTGACACCAAAAGCAAAGGCAACAAAAGCAAAAGTTCACATGTATGACTACAGCAAACTAAAAAGCTTCTATACAGCAAAGAAAACCATCAACAAATGAAAAAGCAGCCTACTGAATGGGAGCAAGTATTTGCAAATCATCTATCTGATAAGAGGTTAATATCCAAATATATAAAGAACTCATACACTTCAGTAGCAAAAATTTGTTTTTAAAATAACAATCCCATTAAAAAATGGGCAGAGGATCTGAATAGACATATTTCCAAAGAAGACATAAAGATGGTCAAAAGGTACACAAAAAAGTGCTCAACATCACTAATCTTCAGGGAAATACATATCAAAATCACAATGAGATATCATCTCACACCTGTCAAAATGTCTATTACCAAAAAGACAATTGATGGCAATGGTTAAGGAGGATATGAAGAAAAGGAAGCCCATGTGTACTGCTGGTGGAATATAAATTCATGCAACTATGGAAAACAGTATGAAGGTTTCTCAAAAAATTTGAAAAACAGAACTACCATATGATCCAGCAATTCTATTTCTGGACATTTATCCAAAGGAATCCAAAACACTAACTCAGAACATACTTAGTCCTCCATATTCCTTCTAGCATAGTTTACAACAGCCAAGATATGGCAACAATCTAAGTGTTTATTGAGAGATGAATGGATAAAGAAAATGTGACCAGTCTATCTATAGTGAAATACTATTTGGTCAAAAAAGAAAATCCTGACATTTGAACAACACAGGCAGAACTTGAGGGCACAACTGAAGAGAAATTATTGAGACAGATAAACACAAAGGCCATATGATCTCATTTATATGTGGAATCTAAAAACCGAAACAAAACATGAGCTCATGAATATGGAGAAAAGATTGGTGTTTGTCAGAACTGGGTGTAGATGCTCAAAGTTAGAAACTTCCAGTTATAAGATAAATAAGTTCTGAGATGTAAGTCACAGCATGATGACTATAGTTATTAATACTCCATTGTATATTTGAAACTTGATGAGAGAATAAATCTTAAAATTTCTTATCACAGGAAAAAAATTAAAACTACGTGAGGTGATGGATTCACAATATATACATATATTGAATCATTGTGTTGTACACCCGAAACTAATATAATTTAATGTGTCAATTATGTCTCAGTTTAAAAACAAAAATATGATCTTAATATCATCAGTGGTTAGACTGGATTTTTAAGAGAAAGACAAAGAGGAAAATGCATAAACCTTCTTGGCATTCAAATTAGGATCCCTAATATAGGACCTAGAATGAAAATAAAGGACTTGTGATAGGTGCTGATTTGCAAAAATACTCATAGATACAGTTCAGTTGATTAATTGTGACAGAAGTAAAAACATATAGGTAAAAATGATGTTTAGTTGAGCTGCTAGTGACTCATTCATTATTCCTATCAGAATATCATCACTCATCTCTTTAAAAATGTGTTTTATTTCACTTGAAGCCTAAGATTACTGGTGGAGTGAGTGACTTTAACATTTCTGAGGAATTTGTTTGGGAGGGAGCAGATGGGTTCTCTGGCACTAGTGCTCTTAGGCAGAGCTAGGGAGGACTTGGCATCTTGAATCCCTTCCTGCTATGACTTCTGGAAAACCACAAGAGGATCTGGCAGGGAGTGGCTTAGAATTGAACCAGGTAAGACTTTGACATTAATTAGTTAATTTCTGTTATTTATGGTATTATGTGCACAGAATTCAGAAATGCTTCTTTTTTCTTTTCACTTGTATCCCGTTAATTGTCTTAACAAGTGTAGATTACATGTGAACTAGATTAAACTTACCCTGCTAGGCACTATGGGAGATACAAAGGCACACAGTAGTTTGTAGAACAACAGCTTCCTGCCAGGTGCTATTCTAAGGGCTTATCTGGTTTCTCATTCAATCTTCATAAGAACCTTACAAGGTTCATACCACTTTGATCCCATTTTACAATTTAAAAGAGTCATAAAAATGTTTACCCCAACTCGTAAACCAATGAGTAGAAAATCCTGTGTGCTAACTACCACACAGTTCTGTCTCTATTTTGTAGAAGACATATGTCTGTGTGCACATATGCACGTATGCGTGACACAACATAATTACAAATATTCATCACAACTACTCAAATTAATGGTAGAATTGTACAAGTATTGCATTCTAAAGTTGTATCTTCATTAATCAATCAGGGTTGGTGAACAAAATGCTTATGACTACGAGATATGCATCCTTAATGTACACAGACTTGGAAGCTGTCTTCTGAGCTCTAAACTTTTATAATTATTTATGGGACTAAACTATTGCATGTCCTACAGGAATTTCAATTTCACCATCTCCAAAATCCACCACATCTAGACCTGCTCTTTTTGCTGTAACCACATCTCAGTGAACTGAAGTGCCATCCAAGCAAAAAGTCCTAAGTTGTCTTTGAATCATCCTTCTGGCTTATTTTATGTCCAATCCATGAAAGTTCCTATAAAGTCTATCTTCCAATTATTTCTCAAATACCCTGTGGCAATCACATCTCCTGGAAGGAGACGCTGAACTGGGGACATGAGTGCAAGCAATTTCTTCTGGGAAAACGCTTGTGAAAGATAGAGAGGGAAGGGGGCGGAATTGGACAGGAAGAGCCATTGAGTTGTGCTGCAGATCTGACACCCGTGAAAGGAAAGGACAGGGGAAACAGGATTGGGCAGGAAATTTCAGACAACTTGGTGGATCTTACAAAATTGAAGTCAATGCAGTAGGGAACTCAGCACTAGGGACTGGCCATTAGAAGAGTCCCATGATGGGCAGAAATGGCCAAATCCTAATGCTATAGCCATGCTGGTCACTGGCTGGGGCTACTCAGGATGAGTGTGGCCTCAATTCAAATGCTACAGCAGATCTCTGAGACACTGCAGCTAGAGGAAGTTGGGTAAATACAGAACTTGCAGCCAAGCATCAAGTTCTTTCTTGAAGGCAAGCCCCTCCACAACCTTCTTTCGGTGCCTATTACTGATGTGATTCAGGGTCCCGTGACTTTCACGCAGCTGGTACAATGGCTTCCCAACTTGTCCCCTTGACTCTGCTCTTACTCACCTCACATCCATACTCCAAAGCCATCTTTCTAAGGAGCAAATGTGAGAAAGTAATTCCTCTCCTAAAACATGTCCTACAGTTACAGCTTCACAACACAACGTGCAAGGTCCTTCATGACGGCTTACCCACTTGGCTTTAACCACTACTGCTCCCTCCACACACCCAGAGGTCATGCCGGCATCTCCTCCCAGCAAACATTCCCTGACTTCTTTAGGCTGGGATCGCTCTGTCTTTAGTGTCTGTATTTGTTTTTCTCATTAGACTGCAGGTTCACCCAAGGCAGCAACCACACCGTTCATCTCTGTAACTCTCATGCTGAGCTCACTGCCTGGAACTTATACTTTAGTCTATGTTTATTGAATGAGTTAAATAATATGGTTGAAAAGTGAAATTTAATGGGAGTCTCAAGAGAATGGACATACTCTATAATTTTAGTTCTATAATTAAAGAAGAAAAATGATTGAATCTACCCCATAATCAATAATAATTATAATTTTTAAAAATCAGCACTACATGATTAAAGATATAAAATACATTTCCTTACATTAAGGCGGGCAGTATATTTGGGGATTTAAAAATCCTATGCTTAATAGTCCATATTTTTGAGATGCATGATAATTCATTTAGACTAGATTCTATAAGTGCCATTCAAATTTATTTTAGTGATCTAAACTGTGGGCATCTTGTCTGAGGGAAAAACCGACAGCATCAGACTTGTAAAGAGATAACTAATGTCTTTTGATGCAGTAACAACTGTTTCATTAATATGCTTACAAACCTCTGGTCATTAAGCAGAGAACAAACCTTAGGTTTTCTTTTCCTACATTTTTCCTACGTATAACCTTATGTTTATATGTGCTTTCACTTTAAGATATAAAAATTTAGATTTTTTCCCAAACTGCCATTTAGTAGGAAGAAAATAAACATATTTCTCTTCTTTCTCTCTCTCTTTCTTCCCTCCCTCCTTCTTTCTTTTCTTTTGAATAAGATTATTACCTGTGGGAAGAGACTCTGTTTCATGGGCTGGTGACTGCATTGATATTTTCATTTTCACTTGATTCATGATTTGTGTGAGTCTGTGGCCTTAGAGTGATACAGGGTAGAAAAACATAAGAGGAAATAAATGAGGGAGATAGAGACACAGGTACCTGTAAGATTCAGAATAAAATTCTCAGAGCGAGTAAGAATGTTACTGGCCGGTCTGAGAAGAAACAGAATTATGGAGAGGTAAGCTCTGGTGCAAGGTTAAACCTGAGAAACTGGTGGAGACAAGTCACAGTGCCTCCTATGGGCTCGCCTGGTCCACCTGACAACTCTTTATCCCTGGGAATTGCACCTTCCAGTATCGCTCCACTTACTAACCCTTCTGCTTCAAGACTTTTTGTCTAAAGCCCACTGCTACATTCCTTTATTCTTTTTCCATCTACCAGTGTTCTCTGACTTTGACCTTGTGGCCCGATCGGATTTTTCACTTTTCTACTAAGTAGTTTAAGAATTTGGGTCCGTGTTCAGACTCATTGCAATCCTGCTCATTCAACATACATTTATGAACATCTAGAATGGGAAACAGAATGGATTCCTGCCTTCAAAAAGCTCACGAGCTAGGGTCAAATATGGAAAGCATGCTTTATAAGAACAAATTCCAGTAATGGGCACGTTATAAAAGAACAGTTACCAAGAGTACATTTTAGATAACACTGAATTTCACCAAGTCTCTCTCATACTACATTCCTACACAAGTAGAGAAAATTAGATCCATACAGGCACAAATATATTTTCACTCCTAGGAAACATAGTTTGCAAATGCAAAATATGCTCCTTGTAGCAAGAAATGCCAGAGAGGTGGAGAAGTGTTATTATTTGTAAAAAGACTGTGCATTACACATCTGCTTTATGTAAACAAGTAAGAAAAGACCCAATAAACAATAGCATCTCCCCGCGTATACATTAGAAATAAATTTCTGTTTTGATGATGTTTGACTACACTGTAGCAATTTCGATATCCAACCAAGCTTGGTAAAGTGGGAATTTTACCTGAAACGGATTTCCAACTAATATACCTAGTATGCCATGACTAATACAGAATTTTCTCCTGTTATATGAAATCCAATAAGACAGGATTATTTTCACAGAAGTCAGGCAATATGCTTATATTCTGTAGTAGTCTTTATGATTCCAGAAACATACAAAATATGTCTTAAGGACTGCTGATTTATTTTTGTAAAAAATTGGTGCTATCTCAATGACATAAGATAAGTACAGTTGAAATTACAATATGGAAAACAAGAATTTGGGTTAAGATACAAGTAATGGGCTACTTTAATATAGCGAAGGATTGCTCTAGGTTTCTTATGCTCTCTGACATCAGAAAGATTGTTACCATTTATGTCACAGAGACACAGTGATACATTAAAGTAAAGGTAATAGAAATAACATGTTGCTAATTTTGGTTTTAAAATGTTTTAATACGATGGATGGCAGCATGACTGGAGTTACCATTCACATCACTGACACTATGAATGGCAACACCAGAAGCTGGACAGTACAGCCACTTTGCAAGGTCCACAGCTGGATGGAATGTGTGATTTAACCACTTTACCTATAAATTAAAGTCCAGAGTTATTAAATAACAATATGTGCTGAGCAGTGTGGGTAATATGATGAAAACAGTGACATTGCCTTGGCTTCTACCATTGTGTAAAGAACGGTAGAGACAAATTACAGTTCCTGTTTTCGAAAGCTACACATTTCTTTTTCTAGAGTCTTGCTTTTGCTTATCTGTAACACTTGCTTTGCCCTTGTATCATGATGGTTTCTGTTTTAAGAGGAAGCCTATTTTAAGTACTTTCCTAAGTCAGAATCTTGCCTTTGTTTTGCATTCACCCGATGGACTCCTGGGTGCCGATGCTTGCGTGAAATCTACCACCTTCTTCTCTACCTTACTTCTGATGTGCCCTGGCAGCTGATAATTCTGAATAACTTAACTCCTATTGCATCCATGAAGGTCTCTCATGGACAACCTAGTTATGATTGCTGAAAATAAACTGGTCCTTCACCTTGCTGGTTGATATTTACTAGCAATATTTACTAAATAGCTCCACAATTCCTCTTAGCCTAAAGACCATCTATATGTTTAAAAAATACTTTGATAAACTACTTTAGATATGAAAGATTGAGGCTTGTGGGGCATGACTGGAAAGGTGACTGGGGGAAGAATGCTAATAAACATTCCTGTACAATAAATCAACAAGATTTTTTTGGTCAGGAATAAATAGCAGAAGAGAGAGGGAAGTGGTATGTGAGTGAAGAAAAAATCTTAAGTCTGTGGAGATAGGTAAAGAGAAATTCCAAGGGTCAGGTGGCTATGTAACTATTAAGAATAAAGATAGTCAAATATTCAACTGTTAGTTGCATACAGTATTTTAACATAAATCATTCCACGTATCATTCCACAACACCATTCCAAAATATCCCTAACACCTATTACTCACATAGTGTTATATCAATCATATTTCAGAGAAGACTTAAAGTCATGTTCAAAATGGGCACTGAGTGGGGTTACAGAGAGACAGCAGGCATGAAAATCTTAAGTAACTGGGCAGAAACAGAAATTCAAAGACAGAGATGATCAGGAAACATATTCTACCCCCAGTGTGTGTGTGCAACCAAGCAGAGTCCAGTGGAGTCTTTCAGGGACAGAACCCCCCACCGCCCAACTCCCCCTTCCATGTCCTCTGACTACCTCTTGTTTGTAGCAACATTTTAACCTCCTAGGTTTTCCCTAAGTTCCAAAGAGTAAATGTAATCAGAGAAGCAAAGGAAAACAGTCAAACAAGACAACATCACAATAGGTCAGCCATTAAACAAAGTCAAGGACCTCCAGTTCCTCCTCAAGAGCTATAGATAATATTCTGAGCTGTATTCTTTAAGCTGTTTTGCAGACACTGAAAATTCCACAAGTGGAAGAACTTAACTGTATGATGACCAGACTATAGTCATGACATAAGCTGCTCCATCCAGCACAGTTCCAAGAATTAGCCTTCAGAAAATGGGAACAAACTGACACTGGAATCGAAGGTTAACTGTACTAAAAACAACCAAGATGACACTGGTCGGACCTCTGCATGACTAATTTCAAGATGACTGAGCTGACTGTGCTGTTCTGCACCTAGGACTCCCGCTCCACCTGTACACCCCTGAAACTCTCCTTTTAGAGCTCTTGCCCTGTGGTTGGCAACTGGGAGTTGGTTCTTTGGGACATGAATCCATCTTCTCCCCAGGATTGCCAGCTTCCTTAATAAATCCATCTTTCCTTTTACCCACTTGTCTCTCAGTACTAGATTCTCAAGCGACAAGCAGCCAAACCTGAATTCAGTAACAGGTTCCAGAGCCAGCTTGCACTGGCCATGATAATCAATTGATAAACTTTCAGGAATTTTGTGAAGCTTCTTGTTAAATACAGGCACTATTAAAATTTAAATTACATGAACAGAGTTAAATAAATCATATTTAAAATAGAAGTCATAAATACTCAAACCATCACTTCCTAATGATTTGACTACCTTTTAATATTATCTCTGTGCTTGACATTATTTATGTCTACCATACCTGTATCTGTATGATGGAAATACAATGGCATGGCGTGTGATTGTACACCCCGTACCTACTCCAGATTCATTAAGGGCATTTTGGTAGTTTGAAATTGGCTTTGGTGGGAGTTCTTAAACCATGGACACTGGCAAATGCTATAAATCACACATTTTTGGAAAGTCAGGCTGTTAAGTATTTACCAGGAACCACTGCCCACTCCCCAGCTCACATGCAAGAATTTCAAGAGATTAGAAGTTAAGTGGCCCAGGACATGTTGGGGAAGAAATTAAAGAAAAAAATAAAAATCTCAAGGACTGGGTAACTTCCTGCTAAGAACTGGGTTAATGTAAGTTTCATGACTTCTTCTGCACATCAGCCCACATCTTATTTCTAATCTTTACCTCTATTTTGGAAATAAAATATCAATTATTTTCATCCCTTTCTGAGTTGATTCAGAAATGCTTGGACACACCGCACTTTTGACAAAGGAAATGATACATCTCTATAATGACATTACTTCTGTGGTATTTTAAAAACTTTCTAGCAGATTCATTTTAAAAAATCATTTTCTGGCTTTATATAACATTTCTAAAATCATGCTTATTGGCGTCATCTTTGTGGAGTATGTCAGCCAGACAGCAGAACATAAGAGCTCCTGGCAGATGTTTAATTACTTGAGCAGTTGTGTGCCCTCCTACATCATTTCCTCATCTCTTATCTCCCCAGTACACCACAGCTCAAGTCGCCGATAATTTACAAGTTCCAGCTTGCACTGTTTTCTGACCTTTCTGGAGAGCAGCTCCAGCCTCCTGATATATTATAATTATATAGTAAGTAACTGAATGATGATGTAGTGTAGGAGAGAGGGTGTGGGCTATGAAGCCAGATTGCTTGGATGCCAATCCTTTTCCTGCCACTGATAACAAGGCAACATTGGGAAACTCTTTCCACCGTTTTGAGTCTTAGTTTTCTCATCTGAAAATGTGAATAATGGTGATATCTGCTTCATGGGTGTACTATTTCCCTATGGCCTCCATGAAGAAGAATCACCATAAATTTGATGGCTTGTAACAACAGGGATTTAACTGCTAATAGTTCTGAAGGCCAGATGTCAGCAATTTGAGTGTCAGAAGGGACACACTTCCTCTAGATACTGTAAGGGAGATTCTGTGCCTTGACACTTCTGGCTTCTGATGGTTACTGGCATTCCTTCATGTGTGCCTGTGTCACTCCAGTTGTCCCCACTTTTACATTGCCACCTCCTCTGTAGGTTTCTTAAAAGGACACTTGTCTAATTTTTAGGACCCACTGGACAATCCAGGGTGGCCTCATCTCAAGATCCTTACGTTAAATTACACCTGCAAAGGCCTTTTTTCTACAGAGGGTAACAGTCACAGGTGCTGGGGATTAGGACATGATGTATCTTCTAGGGGGGCCACCACTCAGTCCATTAGAAGGGGCTATGAGGATTCCATGGGTGAGTATGGTTAAAGGGTTAAAGTGCCTAGAACAGTTCCTTACATAGAGCAAGAGATCATTAAATATTCCTCCTTCTGTTTCTTTCTCTCCTCTGACTCTATCCTATTCTTCCTTCTCTCCCTTTTTCTACTTTTTCTTCTTCTGTTTCTAAATCATAACCACTCATTTCTGTAGATGGTTCTAAGTCTCATGATTCAGTTTCCATACAGGTCCTTCACTGCTTCCCAGACAGAGCTAATCTCAGCTTTGATGTGGGGGTTTCTGGAGTGGAATTCTTCACCTGGAACCATTTGAGTTCATGCAAGCGTCCGTCCTCATCCTTGTCACAGGTTACCTGCCTCATGGTCTGCCTAAGAATTCCTGTCGCCTACACCATGGCTGCTTTGTCCTTTCCAGTCTACTTTCCAGGTCCTAGAAAACCACCTCCACCCTCAAACACAGGAGCCACACATCTGAATTCTTCCAGCAACAATCATCAATCGAAATGACCATGCACTTTGTATCATGCACACTTACTCTTCTGGTTCTCTTTGCCAGAACCCAGCTTCCAGAGGTTTCTGATTCCTGACTTAAAGACGCCAGTGATGACCATGTCCTGGAGCATCTGTAAACTATGCATTATGTATTTTCCCCTCCTATCTTCTCGGCTGTCAGTTCCAAAAGGAGGAACAGCTAATTTAGCCCCTGACTCATTCTGGTAGGGGAGTCTGGGGAGCCCTGGCCTCTCCACCAGACTTCATATCGAGGGAGTGGCATACGTGGAGTGGCTCCAGACACACTTGAGGTCCATGGGGCTATTAGCAGCTGGACTCATTTACAAAAAAGTTGAGCATTTCAAATAGAGTAGTTCAAAACTTTCTTAACCCTTGGGAAGGGGGTTGTGTTGATAATATGAGAAGTGAGAGGACATGGTCTGGAACTGAGAACAGTTGAATGTCCAGTTATTTTGAGAGTCATCCATAAGTTAAATTGGCAAACATGCTGATGTTAGAAGCAAGTTAAATTTGACAACTCTCAAATTCACAGAATAAAAAGAACCCTTCCCCCTAAAATTTAAGAGTAGGCCTCTTTTATTTCAAAGAATTGGGAAATACACACATTGCTGTACTTCAGAATTGCACTAGCATCGTGCAACCGAATTATGAGTCTGAAAAGAACCCTGCTGTGTTTATGGTTTTAAGCTTTCACTCACTAATTCCTGATTTTGCACACTGAGAATTTAATGTGGGTGAGTTCTGAATTTTCAGGGGTTATCTAGATACTTTACCTGACATTCATTTTGTTTAAAAATAAAAAAGAAAAGAATTGAGATGAAGTTTCCTCAAGGGACCACTCCCTGCTGTCGCAAAATGACTTGATTTTAAAACAAAAGGCACATTATCTGAAGGCTCCAATGCATTAAAAGGGATTGTAGTAACAAAAAAAAACCTGATAGGATTAGCTCATGATAATACCATATTGCACAATATTTTCAAGTTGAGTCATATTACACTATCTTGAACTTTTCAGCTTATTGATTTTCTATACATTCTTGTTAAGATGGTATAATGGCTACTCAGAAAAGCTCTAAACTAAAAAGTTAAAGCTAGGAAAGTCACTTTTAAACTTCTACTAATTAAATGCCTTTTCACAGGGAGGTAGGTTCTCCATTCTGTATTAATTTTCTGGTCTTTTCAGAAGTTAATACAACTTGTTTAATGAACAGAGAGGTGTGATTCACTTCCTGCATCTGGAAGACAGCTTCAAAAGAAGTCTTTCCAACTTACCCTGTCATGCTATCAGCAGGAATTTTTTTTTTCTGTAAACAGTAATAAAATCCTTAGAGTCCCGGCAGGACTTCAGAAATTATGATAGAATGTTTATTCTCTTCTCTGGAAGCCATACCCTAGTTGTAATAACTTTATATATTATGCTCATATCATCAACATCTCCTAGAAACCAAGATTTGAAATATAGACCTTCTTCTTCATCAGTGTAACATTTAAGATTTGGTTCAGTTCTGAGTGACCCCAAATCTGAAGAAAAACAGTAGCTAAAAGCAATTAAAGCTTATTTTTCTCTCATGCTCTATAAGTCTGGATTCAGGAAATGCAGGACTAGAATGGCACTCCAAGGGACAGGGAACCAAAACCAAGTTCTTTCTATATTTAATATCTCCACCTTCCTCAGCATATGGCTTTTGTTTCATGGTATCAGTCAGCTCCTCCTCCTTCAGACATCAAATCTGCATTCATGGAAGAAGGAAGGGGCAAAGAAAGACGCACCCCAGTTATCAGTTTCCAGTTCTGCATGTGAAGAGCTTGGAAGTCACCACTCTGTCCTACTAACAAGTCAAATGCTGAACTGACTGAAAAATCAACAGCTCTTCCTGAATCCTTGAGACAGGGAAGAACACAAGGCAAACCACTGCCCCCAGTATTGGAGAGACAGGCAGGGAAATGTGGCTTAGCAACCAGAGACTAATAAGCAAAAACCACTGTGGGAACCAGTGCCAGGGTCGGAAAACCTGAACTGTAATTGAAAATCACTGGAGGCTTAGTGTAGACAAGCCCGAGAGTCAAAAAATCCAGGAAGACCCAGTGATAGAGGACCCTCAAAATACTGTGAGATTTACCTCCAGGAGCTTAGCCAGGTTCTCATGGTAAATACTGGAGGAAAAATCCCCTTATTCTTCTGTAGGAAGAGGGGAGAAAAAGGAACCACTTTGGAATACACAAAAGGATCTGTCCTTAACAAAGCTTGCTCTCAGGGGAGACCAGTTAACCAGAGCCTCATCTGGGGACTGTTATCAGGGCATAATGGACCTGGGGAAAGGGAATTATCCATACCAGCCCCCTCTAGCCTTTCATGTGGGAGAAAGCAAATGTTCAACTCTAGCCCCGACTCTAGTCATCCTGCTCCACCTAAGAGGGGAGAGAAAGGCCTGAGAAACACTTGTGATGCCCACAGTCTAGGAGCACAGGCTCACTAAAAGACTGAGACCTAATCATAAGCCACAGAACACTCCCCCTCCACCCACACTTCACCACCACATTGCTGAAGACCTATTTACGACAATTTCTTTGACTTGGTATGTCATATCCAACTCTCAGGAAAAAATTGCAGTGCATATACCAAAGGCCAAAAACACAAATTGAAGACATAGAACAAGCACCAGAACTAGGCATGGCAGGGAAGTTGGATTTATCAGACTGTGAATTCAAAACAACTATGACTCAAACACTAAGGGCCCTAATGGATGAAGTACACAGCATGCAAGAACGGATGAGCAATGTGAGCAGAGAGGTGGAAATCCTAAGACAGAACCAAAAGTAAATGTTAGAGATGAAAGAACACTGTAATAAATGAGGAATGCTTTTGATGGGCACACTAGTTAACTAGATGCGGCTGAGAAAAGAATGCCTGAGTTAGAGGATCTATCAATAGGATCCTCCAAAACCAAAAATCAAGGAGAACAAAGATTGAAAAGGAGAGACTATCTGAGGACCATGGGATACCTACAAAAAGTATAACCTACAAATAATGGGAATACCAGAAAGAGAAGAAAGGGAGAAAGGAACAAAAGAAATATCTGAAACAATAATGATAGAGAATTTTCCCAAACTAACGTCAGATACCAGATTATGGATCCAGGAAGTCCAGAGGACACCAAGGAGGATAACTACCAAAAAACTACACCAAGGAATCTTATTTTCATACACAAAAGGTCACAGATAAAGAAGAGATACTGAAAGAGGCCAGAGGATAAAAGCACTTTACATACGGAAAAACAAAGATAAGAATTACATTTAATTTCTCCTCAGAATTCATATAAGCAAGATGAGAGTGGAGTAGAACACAAAGTACTGCAAATAAAAACCCCACCAATTTAGACTGTACCCTGTAAAATTATCCTTCAAAAGTGAAGGAGAAATAAAGATTGTCACATGCAAAAATGGAGGAAATTTGTTGCCTGTAGACCTGCCTTGTAAGAAATGTTACAAGAAGTTCTCTAAAGAGAAGAAAAATAGGTCAGAAATTAGGATTTACATAAAGTAAGGAAGAACATGAAAGAATAAATAAAACTAAATTATAAAATACTTTTATTTTGATCATTCTTAATTGATACAATAGATAAAAGTTTATTTAAAATAGTAATACCAAAAATGTATTGGATTATGTATGCTTGTGCATGTATATATACACAAATAAATGACAGTAATGATACAAAAGACAAGAGGGAGGAATTTGGATTATTTTATTATTATAAGGTACTCAGGCTACCCATGACTTGGTATGGGGTTATTTGAAAGTAGACTTGGTTTGGCTGTAAATGTATATTGCAGAATCTAGTGCAACACTTGAAAAAAGTAAAAAAATCAAAACAGACAAATGAACAAAAAACTGAAAGTGTAACTGATATACCAAGAAAGGAGAGAAAATTAAATCATATAAAATGCTTAATTAAAATCCCAAAGAGCAGGAAAAGAGTGAAAGAAAAAATAGGAATAAAGGACAGAGCAATAAACTGAAAACAGTAACAACTGCCATAAATATTAATCTAATTATTAATTATATACCAATCTAATTAATACCAATATATAGTCACTTTAAATGTCAATTGTCTAAATTTATGAATTAGAAGACAGAGGTTATCAGAGTAGATCAAAAAATGAGATCCAAATATATATTGTTTACAAAAAACCCACTTTAAATATAAAAATACATATTAAAAGTAAGTGGATGGAGAAAAATATACCACAGTAATACTAATTTAAAAAGCAGAGAGTAGCTACATTAATTTCAGAGACAGCAGATTTCAAAGCAAGAAAAGTTACCAGGGATTTAGAGGGGCACTATGTAATGATAAAGGGGTCAGTACTCAAGGAAGACATAATAATCCTTAATATCTTTGCGCCTAACAACAAAGTAGGCACATGAGACAAAAACTGATAGATTTGCAAAGAGAAATAGATGAATCTACTATAATTTTGGAGACCTCACCACACCTCTCTCAGAAATGGACAGATTCAGCAGGCAGAGAAGCAGTAAGGACATAGTTGCACTTAACAACATCAACAATCAACTGGACATAACTGACATCTATAGACTACTACATCTAAAAACAGAACATAGAAGCATATTTTGGTTTACTGTGCTTCACTTTGCATTGAACAGGTTGGAAAAATGGTGCCATTTTTCCAACAGCATTGCTAGCTTCATGTCTCTGTGTCATATTTTGGTAATTTTCACAACATTTCAAACTTTTTCATTATTATTACATTTGTTATGGTGATCAGTGATTAGTGATCTTTGATGTCAGTATTGCATAAAGACTACGACTCTCTGAAGGCTCAGATAATACTCAGCATTTTTTTAGCAATGAAATATTTTTAATTAAAGTATGTACATTGTTTTTTCAGGCATAATACTATGACATACTTAATAGATGCTGCATAGAGTAAATATAAATTTTATATGTACTGGGAAACCAAAAAATGTTTGTGACTAGGTTTATTTCAATATTTGCTTTATTGTTGTGGCCTAGAACCAAACCTGCAATTTCTCTGAAGTATGCCTATACATTCTTCTCAAGCTCACATGAAACATTCACCAAGATAGACCACATTCTGGGCCATATAACACACCTTAAAAAATTTAAAAGATTAGGAATCACACGATGTTTGCTCTCAGAGCATACTGGAATTAAATGAGAAATCAATTATGGAAAGATAACCGGAAAAACCCCAAATATATGGAGATTAAACATCATTTATAAATAACACAAGAGATTTCAAATAAATTATTTATTTATTTATTTTAGGGTTTTTTAAATAAGTGTTTCTATTTTTAAAAATTTTTTATTGATTTATAATCATTTACAATGTTGTGTCAAATTCCAGTGTAGAGCACAATTTTTCAATTATACATGAACATATATATATTTATTGTCACATTTTTTTCTCTGTGAGCTACCATAAGATCTTGTATGTATTTCCCTGTGCTATACAGTATAATCTCATTTATCTATTCTACAAGTTTGAAATCCCAGTCTATCTCTTCCCACTCCCTGCCCCCTTGGCAACCACAAGTTTGTATTGTATGTTGATGAGTCTATTTCTGTTTTGTATTGATGCTTTGTTTGTTTTCTGTTTGGTTGGTTGGTTGGTTGGTTTTCTTAGATTCCACATATGAGCGATCTCATATGGTATTTTTCTTTCTCTTGCTGGCTCACTTCACTTAGACTGACATTCTCCAGGAACATCCATGTTGCTGCAAATGGCGTTATGTGTCAGGTTTTATGGCTGAGTAGTATTCCATGGTATAAATATACCATTTCTTCTTTATCCAGTCATCTGTTGATGGACACTTAGGCTGTTTCCATGTCTTGGCTATTGTAAATAATGCTGCTATGAACATTGGGGTGCATGTGTCATCCTGAAGTAGGGTTCCTTCTGGATATATGCCCAGGAGTGGGATTCCTAGGTCATATGGTAAGTCTATTCCAAGTCTTTTGAGGAATCTCCATGCTGTTTTCTGCAGTGGCTGCACCAAACTGCATTCCCACCAGCAGTGAAGGAGGGTTCCCTTTTCTCCACAGCCTCTCCAGTATTTGTCATTCGTGGATTTTTGAATGATGGCCATTCTGACTGGTGTGAGGTGGTATCTTATTGTAGTTTTGATTTGCATTTCTCTGCTAATTAGTGATATTGAGCAATTTTTTCATGTGTCTATTGATCATTTGTATATCTTCCTTGGAGAATTGCTTGTTTAGGTCTTCTGCCCATTTTTGGATTGGGTTGTTTATTTTTTTCTTATTGAGTCGCATGAGCTGCTTATATATTCTGGAGATCAGGCCTTTGTCAGTTTCATTTGCAAAAATTTTCTCCCATTCCGTAGGTTGTCTTTTTGTTTTACTTATGGTTTCCTTTGCTGTGCAGAAGCTTGTAAGTTTAATTAGGTCCATTTGTTTATTCTTGCTTTTATTTCTTCTAGGAGAAAATTTTTGAGATGTATGTCAGATAATGTTTTGCCTATATTTTCCTCTAGGAGGTTTATTGTATCTTGTTTTATGTTTACATCTCTGATCCATTTTGAGTTTATTTTTATGTATGGTGTAAGGGAGTGTTCTAGCATCATTGATTTACATGCTGCTATCCAGTTTTCCCAACACCATTTGCTGAAGAGACTGTCTTTATTCTATTGTATATTCTTGCCTCCTTTGTCGAAGATTAGTTGACCAAAAGTTTGTGGGTTCATTTCTGGGATCTCTTCAAAGAAATTTTTTTAATATTTTGAACTATATTAAAATGAAAACAACTTGTCAAAATTTGTGAGATGCAGTAAAGCAATGCTTAGGGGGAAATTTATAGCGTTGAATATATATATTAGAATATATTTTCTAAAATCAATAATCTAAATTTTTGCTTTAGGAAACTAGAAAAAGAGCAAATCAAATCCAAAGTAAGAAGGAAAGAAATAAGAAATTGAGTAGGAATCAATGAAATTGAAAACAGGAAACTGATAAAGAAAAACTCAGTGAAACCAAACATTGGTTTGTTGAAAAGATCAGTAAAATTGATAAGCTTCTAGATGGGCTATTTAAGAGAAAAAGAAGAGGACACAGATGATTAATATCAGAAATAAAACAGGTACATCAGTACAGATCCCATGGACATTAGAAGGATAATAAAGGAATACTATGAAAAATCCTATGATCACAAATTTGATAACCTAGATGAAACAGATCAATTCCTTGAAAGGCATAATCTATCAAAACTCACTCAAGAAGAAAACAGTCTGAATAAGCCCATATCCACTGTAGATAACACATCAATAAATGATAACCTTCAGAAGCAGAGATCATCAGTTCTCCCAACTTTTATTGAAGGAAAATAACAAATTTAGAGAATGGACACCACCTGACTACGAGGCTTCCTATAAAGTTACGGTGATCTAGACAGTGTGATATTTGCAAAAGAACAAATATATTGATAGAACAGAATAGAAATCCAGAAATAAATCCACTTAAACATAATCAGCTGATATTTTATAAAGGAGCAAAGACAACACAATGGAGCAAAGATGATCTATTCTACAAATGGTACTGGAATAGGTAGACATCTACATGCAAAAAATGAATCTAGACAAAGACCTTACAGTCTTCACAAAAATGAATTTAAATAGATCACAGACCCAGAAGTTAAACACAGAACTATAAAACTAGAAGATAAAAGGAGAAAACCTAGATGACTTTGGTTATCATGATGTCTTTTTGATAGAACACCAAAAGCATGATCTGAGAAAGAAGTAACTGATAAGTTGAACTTTATTAAAATTAAAAACTTCTGCTCTGCTAAAGACAATGCCAAGAGAATGAGAAGACAAGTCAAAGACTGAGAGAAAATATGTACAAAAGACACATTTAATAAAGAACTATTATCCAGAGTATATGAAGAATACCTACAACTCAACAATAAGAACACAACCTGACTTAAAAATGAGCCAAAGACTTTAACAGACACCTCATCAAAGAAGCTATAAAATTATTTGTTCCTGAATTTGCCAAAATAATGAAGGTTTAGATATTTCTCTCTTTCTTATTTGGCCAAAATATTTCAAATCACAAATATATCGCTCTCTCCTCTCCAGCCCCATACTCATAGTTACGTTCTCATGCTAGGTGAATTTCTCCTTCTATAAACACAGGATTTACTTATTTTCTGAGATTCATGTTGTCTTCTAAAGTAGTAGTTCTCAAAGTGTGGTCCCTAGACCAACAGCCAGAACATCACTTGGGAACTTGTTGGTGATGTGAACTCTAGACCTTCTGATGGAGAAACTCTTGAGGTGTGGTCCAGTAATCTGAAACTTAAGGAGTCTTTTAGGTGATTTGAAGCAAGTCAACCTTTGAGAACTACTCTCAATTCAGAGTATCTCAGCCTTATTCACACATGGGAATTATCTGGGGAGCTTTAAAAAATATTGATGCCTGGGTCTTAACCCCAGAAATTATTAATTAATTAGTCTGGAGTGAGGCCAGAGCACTGGGAATTTTACCAGCTCTCCAGGTGATTCTAAAGTGTAACCAAGGTTGAGAACTGCTGCTGTAAATCATTTGTAACTTCACATTATATTTGCCAACTCTAGGTTCTCAGAGCTTTTTTCTTTCCCTAAGGAGTTTTATGCGTATGTAGCAAGGCTGCAGGGAACGAGATACTACCTTGTTGTGAGTGGATTTAGATATTAAATGAAATGTGACACTGCATCTCATCATTTCCTTTGGTTTTGTTTATCATACATGATGAGCCTTTGAACTTGAAGCTGAATTAATTTAGTGCAGTGTTTCCTTTTGAATCTATTGGATTTTGTGCGCATCAGGGTGATATACAAAACGAACATCTAAATGCTCTTCCACTGATCTTCGGGAAAAGCACCAGAGGAGAAAGAGTGTCCACGGTACATTAACCATGTAAACTGAGTTTAATCAGATGGAATTGATTTGTTTAAGTTACACTTACATGTACAAAAAGAAATGTTCTGGACTAAATAAATTCAGTATTAAATTGCCTTCACACTCCATACCTAACCAATTTTATCACCATATACGCTACCAGTTAGATGCTACTTGGGGAAAAAAATGTGATTCTTCAGCTAGCAAATGAAGAGAGATGGTAAGAAGTAACTTCTTCACGGTTTCAGTGGGGAGGAATATGCTGAGAACTTTGCTCCTCATTATGCCAGACATGGATGAGAAGCACTCCCAACTTGTTTTGTAATGGACAATGAATCACTTTCTCCACAGGCAGTCAAGTGTTTTAATCTCATCTTTGTAAAACAAACATCAGCCAGTCACATACCTCTTTTAGTTTTCAATCTCATTTTATATGTGGAGAAAGTTTCATGGTGACTATCCTTTGTAAGTCAATCCTGACAGTGGAAGAAGCAGCTTTGAAACTGGGCTTCCTATTATCTTTGAGATAAGAGGATTCTGGAATATTCAAGGGCAAATGACAGCCTAGAACCATCAGAGGCAGGATGGATACAATCACTGTAACATGCAGCAAAACCAGAATGACAACCAGGGGGTCTTGACTTGCAAAGATCTGTGGTGCAAGACGGATGAGCCAGTGATATGACTCAATTTTATGACAGTGACAAGAAATCAAGAGCATTTTGAAGCAGCAGAGACAGGACTTTGGAACAATGTGAACTTAATATGGAGCATAGAATCAACAAATAAGCTCATTCTCTGGAAAATAAACGTGTATGTAATAAAATTCATCTTCAGAAAACAATGTAATTCATTTTTTTTCTCTTTTTCAAAATATAATAAAGTGGACATGAGAGGTTACCTTGCCCACTATTCAGAAAAGTCTAAATGTAAGACATCCTGGTAGGCAGGAAACTATGTGCCTGTGTATGTCTGCATCCTACTGCTCAATACTATTAGTGGTCAAAAGTTAAGAAAGTTTAAAATCTGAAATCCTAGATCCCATTTAAATTCCCCCTGTTGTGAGCTACACTAGCTCAGTGATTGCTTAGTATTCATTTTATTTCCACTCTGCATCTGTACACCATTACCAAACTGCCTTCTGTCGTGTCCAGTAAATACTCTTAATATTAAGCAAAAATGAAAAGACGTTAGATTTTGTTCTGGGATTTCTAAGTCCTTGTCTCTATTACCCATCTAGACTGCCTTTGGAGCTGAGAACCTAGGATTTACTAAAAAATACTTATTCAAATCTTTTAGACACTTATTTCTACATCCACTTGCTTTTGCCATATTCTCTCTTCCAAATTATGACAGCAAACAAATTTCTGGCTTTATTGACCTGAGTCTCATCTGTTTCAAATCCAGCACCCATATTCCCACCAGTGTATACTCTTAAAGTGGAAGTCTGATGATGCTGGTATTTTTGCTATAAATTTTCACAGGCTCTCCCCATCATCCTGTAAATTTCTCTAGTTTTTTGCTACCCTCATCTATTGATGCAATTTACTTCTCTCTTTCATGTCTAGAAAGTGTACTCAATATCACAAAGTATCATGTCTGTGCCACATCCATACAAGCCAAATATGTTATAATCAGTTGTCTATCTATTTCCCTTGTATGCTTTTCAAGGGCATTTTCTCATTTCCTTGATGAACAATAATTCTGCACCAGATTGGGCCATACCTTGGAAATATGCTATCTGCCAGTAGATATTCTTAATATTTAAACCAGAGAAGTATTGGCTAAGAGTAGTCAAAATACAGTTGTTAAGAGTCACATGAAAAATAACTGGACCACTATCTTTTACCATACAAAAAATTAATTCAAAATGGATTAAAGACATGAATGTAAGACCTGAAATATAAAACTCCTAGAAGAAATCATAGGGTAAAATCTCCTTGATATTCATCTTGACAATTTTTTTTTTTTTTTTTGGATCTGGCTTCAAAAGCAAAGACAAAAAAAGCAAAAATGAGTGGGACTACATCAAACTAAAAAGGTTCTGCACAACAAAGGAAGTCAGCAACAAAATGAAAAGCCAACTTACTGAATAGGAGACAATATTTGCAAATCATCCATCTGATAAAGGGTTAACACCCAAAATATACAAAGAAATGCTACAACCCCATAGCAAAGAGCAGTCTGCTTAAAAATGGGTACAGGATCTGAATAGACACTTTTCCAAAGAAGATATACAGATGGGCCAACACCTACCTGAAAGGACACTCAATATCAGTAATCACCAGAGAAATGCAAATAAAAATCCCAAGACATCACCTCACAATTGTTAGAAAGGCTATTATCAAAAAGACAGGAAACAACAAGTATTGGTGAGGATGTGGAGAAATGGGATCCCTTGTGCATGGTTGGTTGGTGGGAATGTAAACTGGTACAATAACTATGGAAAACAGTATGGAGTCTCCTGAAAAAATTAAAACAAGAACTACCCTGTGGTCTAGCAATTCCATTTCTGAGTATTGATCTGAAGAAGACAAAAGACTAATTTGAAAAGGAAAAGGTATTTCCACCCACATATTTGTTTCAGCATTATTTACAACAGCCAAGACATAGAAACAACCTTAGTAAGTGTCCACTGATGAAAGAATGGATAAAGAAAATGTGGTAGACATAATCAATGGGATATTACTCAGCCATAAGAAAGAACAAACTCTTGCCACTTGTGTCACATGGATGGACCTTGAGGGCATTAACTAAGTGAAACAAGTCAGACAGAGAAAGACAAATACCATACGATCTCAGTTATATGTGGAACCTAAAATAACCCATAAAACAAATCCAGCAAGAAGCTCATAAAGAGAAAAGATTGACAGATTGGTGAGAGGTGGGCATGAAATAAGTGAAGGGGATCAAAAGGTACAAACTTTCAGTTATACAATAAATTGGGAATGTAATGTATAGCATGTGACTATAGTTAATACTGTATTTTTATGTGAACATTGCCAAGAGACTAGATCTTAAAAATTATCATCACACCAAAAAAATTTGTTTTTTAATTATCTACAGTGATGAATGTTAATCAGACTTTCTGTGATGATCATTGCTCAATATATACAAATATCAAATCATTATGTTGTACACCTGAAACTAAAGTAATACTATATGTCAATTTTCTCTCTCTCTGTGTATATGTGTGTGTGTATATATATACACACACTGTGAAGAATGGGTTTGTGACCACAAGAATAGCTCAACTATAGTGGTGGACTTAATTAACTAGGAGATAAGAAGATTCAACATGAGGTCATTAACCAGAAGATCCAATGACAGACCATGGATAGGGATGGGAACTTGAAAAGGGGTATGCCAAAATCCACTCCTGAAAGAGGAATTCTCATTCTTCATCCATTCCTTTCATGTAAGAATGGACAAGATCTTACCCCAGGGGTGAGGAAAGACAGAAAAAGGAGCAACAGGAAAAGGAAGGAAGCATGTGTCTCTTGAGATGCCTGAGGCCACTCCAATTGGACAAAATCACATTTTCAAAGGCAAGAATGTTCAAAAAAATCCCCCCAAAGATCCTCAACCATCAATAAGCACTTTAGGTAAAGGTAGTAATGAGGTTACTTTGGGATTTTGGTTTATTAGACAAAAATGCACCTGATACTTTTAGCCAGTTTGTATGACCATTGATTCTGATTTTTTTGAAGATAAAAATGCTGAGAGCATCAGTGGTTCCTTGGCCAAAGACACTGTGGGGTCCCCAGCCCTGTAGTAAATGACCAACATTCCTGGATGGGGTCAGTCCTCTGCTACCTGCTATGTCTGCACAGTGGACCATTTACAAAACAGTGAGGGTTTGTTTCAGGTTTGTTTATCTTTTAGTAAAACCACCTGCCTGGAGCTGAATTGTCTGGGCTATAAGTAGAGAAATAGCACTCAGGGTAGTTTCACCATAAAAGAGGAAAAGAGCATTAGATATCGGGGGGAAAGTGCAAATTCCCATTCCACTGCTTTATAGGAATCTAGGGAGGGTCTTTGGGATTTTTATCCAGTCAGCTGTGTGACTGGAAAAGAAAATAATATTAATAGTACCTGCATATTTAAACATCTAACATCTTCTGAACTTCATTTTATAATCTCTTGAAGTCAGGGGAAGAATCCAGGGTGGGATATTACCGTTGTCAACCCCAGTGGCAGACAATCCGTACAGCAAATCATTGCAGTAACTCCAGAAGTTACTAGCAGTTGAGATATACCCAGTTTCTGCAAAAACTAGCTGGGTACAGGTCACAGAATTCATCAATTCTTTAAAATAATGCATTGTATTACTGGTAGGGACACACACGCCTCAACCAGTACACATTTCTCTAACAATGACCAAACTCTTGACTCTTGAAACCAAAAGAGACTGGATTGTATTAGAGTTTTACTGGAGGGATTGAACCAACAGACCCTTGAGACAATGTGGGATTGATGTGGGTGTTCTAACCAAGGTTCTAATCTTCCATATCTTCTAAACCACGAATAACAACTATTTAACCTTTCAGAATCTCCTTTACTCTTGACTTGAAGCAAGCAATCCTCATTTAATTTCCTTCCTCAGTCTGTTCCTTCATGTCTCCTTTAGTCTTTAGATCAAGAGGTCGGAAAACTCTCTGCTGAGAGCCAGGGAGTCAGTATTTTAAGCCTCGTGGGTCATGTGCTGTGACTACTCAGCTCTGCCTCTCGGTGTGAAAGTGGTCACAACAATATAAAAACAAGTGAGCACAGCAGTGTTCCCATCAAACTTTACTTACTGACACTGAATTTGAATCTCCTATTTTCACATGTGAAGAAATAATATTCTTTTGACATTTTGCCACCATTAAAATTTTTTTCACTCAAGGGGTTGTACAAAACCAAGCAGGTCATCGTTTGCTAACCTCTATTTTAGAGGTTCCACAAGCATCCCATTTTCACTTCCTCAAAACTTCTGTTTCCTCTCTGCCTGAGAAACCATCTTTGTTCTTCTGATGAGCTTTTCCATCTCATGACTGCCTTTCCAATCTGCAAGTCTTAGATTCATAATCAGTGTGGTGCTCTCCTTGGTCCTCAAATCCTGTTCTTTGCCTACTCATGCCAGGTTTTTTTGGATCACATTCAAATTTATTCTAGTTCTGAGTTTGGGGGGATTGCCAGGATGGTGGAGTAGAAGGACATGGTACTCACTCTCTCCCATGAACACAACAAATTTATTCTAATTCTATAGCTGCAACTTTCCTGACTCCAGCTTTCTTATGCCTGTTCTATAACAATCTTTTCCAAGCTGAATTCTCCTTCTTCTAAGAGACTTTTGACCTATTGCTCAGTCTTTCTTTTCCAGCTTGCCACATGTTCAAATCTCTTTTCTTCACCATGTCTTTGGCCACTATGTTTCAATTCAGTTTTATATGCAAAATGTGATATAGGCAATGCTAATGATAGTTATCTCACAGGTACAGGTCATTTAGGAAATTCAAAAATATAGCCATACTATACTTCTTGGGCTTGGTTAGTTCACTAAAACATTTTGATAAAAATATGTCCATGAGAATAAATATTATTGACATTTAAATAACTATATAATAAATGACATGGTATTCCATAACAACAAATACATGGTTCATGCTGTAATTTTTTTAATCAGTCATCTATTTTGGACATTTTGGGTAATGGTGTTTTTTACACCTTTCAGTAACGGTGCTTTGTTGAAACTCCTGGTGACTACATCTTTGTAGACATGTATGATTATTTAACTATTTAATTAGAGTACATTCCTAGTGTTGAAACTGCTACATCAAAATTTTTCATATTTTAAAGACTGTCCATTCATATTCAAAACTGACTCTACAAAAGATTTTTACAAATTTTATTTCCTGGAGTAATCTATTAAATAGTCCATTTCTTCATGGGCAGATCAATGCTGGGCATTAGTAATTTTTTTTTCAAATTGCTAAATTAATAGGTGAGAAAGTAGTATACATTAAAATTTATTGAGGGCTTTAAACCTCTTCCTCACATACATTTCCAATTATTTTCTCAGTTTGTGAAATCCTTTTCAATTTTATGACTTCTTGTGCTGCAGAAGTGTTTAAAATTTTCATGGACTCAAGTATTTCATTTGTCAATTTTTTTACTCATTCGTTTTCTGGCTTAGATGCCATTTTAGGATATCTTTTTTCTTTTGTATTATGTTTTTAATCTGTCCTTTTCTGGAATTTTTGTTATTTTCATATTTTATGTTTAAATGTTTCATCAGAGTAAATGGTTAGCTAGCTGGTTAATAATATTTTTTCCATTGTATACCAGTTCTTATGGATTTGAAATGCTAAATCGTGCTTATAATAAAAACACTATTTGGGGAGCATTTTGTACTTTCAATTTCTTTCTACTGATTTTTCTGTATATTCATGTTATACTCTTTTAAATATTGTAAATATACATTTCAAGACACAAGGGTAACATTCCACATTATTCTACTCTTTTTTGTTTTGTTTGTTTGATTTTTGGCTTTGTATATGAGTCTACAATGAATGGATGATTTCTAGGTCAAATTATCCTATTTTATACAACCTTATCTGGTGTTTGGAAATGGAGTCTAGGTTGAATTGCCTTCCTGTGTTCCACAGCAACCTCGCTGAATACTCCTGATACGTCCACACTAGAATGTGTTTCAGGTCCAGCACCCCATCTCACCCGTCCCCAGTTCCTCTGTGCCTGATTTAGTGCATGTACCTTGTCCAAGGCCCTGATTTTATGAGGTTGGAATATTGCCCAGAACTACACTGCAAGTGAATAAGCAGAGAAAAGATTTGTCCCAAGGTCTCCTAACTTGCAGGTCAGTAGTTTTTGCTTAGATTTTGTATCTCAGTTCACTTGTATTTCCTGTTTACCTCTGTAGATGCCATGTTTCTACTGAGTCTTCAATGACCAAAAGAAGAAAAAAGAGGAGAGAAATATTTATTTCCTCTCACTGATCCTCACTGTAAATGCAATGATGTCTGATTTTGCTTACCCATCACCTGGTTGCTTGTTTTCAAGAAATAAACTAATAAAATTTCACTAATCTGGGAGTTTTAAATCTACTTACTCTAAGACGAGTTTCTAGTGAAATTATACTTTTAGATATAGATAAAATTTTAAAAGTCTCGTTGGCGTTCAAGATTATAACTCCTTTTTTGAAGTTAAGTTTCACAGAAATAAACCCCTTGGGAATCACATCTGAATCTGGTGAGTGTCTGATATATAACAGAAGCTCAGGAAATGTAGTTTAACTGAACTTTCATTATCTAATCATGCAACTGCTTTGATTGTTTTTTTTTTTCTTCACACACATACACACAGGTTTCCAGTTTCTAAGTACATAACAGATATTATTCATTGTATTTGTTAAATGTTAGCTCAGTTGTCTATATAAGCATTTTTTTTCTAGGTAAAAAAATGACCTGTAGGGTAGGATTCATCCTTTGATTCAGGCATTGCCTCCCTCTCCTAATTCCCTCTCCACTCCTCCAAATACTCCTTGATACCTTCAGGCTAAATTAGTTGATCCTTCTCTGTTCCTTTGATACTTTGTTTATATTTCCCTCCTGGCAGGTATCATTTTGAAAATTTTATATAATTATCTGGCATGTGACTGTTACCATCTCTAGATTATTCATCTAGCATGGATTCTAAATTTAGAAAGTTATCCTAAATACTTGTTAATGAACGAATATACATGCACCATGCTTAATTCAGAGACAGCTGAGGACTCAGGCAGATAGGTGGTTTACCAATGATTTTCATATTTGAAGCCTATTTTTTGAAAAACTGAGATATTTATAGAATTTAATAAACAGTTGAAGCATAAATATCCTGTTAGAAATGTTTTCCAATCTCCTTCTAAAATAATAGTGATCAATTCACTTCATGCACAGTGTGTACAGTTCATGTCCATCAAACTAGACACCAAGACCCAGGTCTGATGGCATCTTTCTCTATGTGAGGATAATGGTACAAAATAGCTACAAGACTACTTGTCCTAGAATCCCCTGGACTTAAAGTCACCCCAAGTATACGGTCTTGTATACACGGAGACATATATCAGAAGGACGAAAATGCATTTAGAAATGTTCATGCTCTTTCTCAATATATAAAAATATGTTAGTTACCATAGCAACAATGGATATAGATTCACTTACTCTCTTTCTATTATAAGAAAAATAAGCAGAAGCTGAAATATTTTACAATAAACTTTTCCCATAGATGTCTAGAAGAATATTTTTGCAATCATCTAAGATATTTGAAAGAATATGTTAAAATGGGAATGGAAGATTCTTTCTTAATAAAAAGTCATTGAACTATTCACAGAAACCATCAAGTGACATATACTTCCAAATAATATGAAACCTTCCAGTGTAGGATGAAAAATATTTCGTTTTTGCTATTTGGATCTGAAAGGGAGTCAGGTTTATTTTAAGGGAACACTATCTCAGGCATAGGAGTATGAATGGTACCTTTTGAAGGCTGAATGCTTTCCCTTTTTACATATAATGTCCAATCACAAACAAACATGTTTTACATTTTAAAATAAATAGTTAGTGGCCAAAAATTATATCATTGCAAAATATATTAACCATAGAAGAAAACAGGAAAGAAACTCTCAAAGAAACCCATGAATTACAGCTCTTGAGATGATAACCATACCACTATTACCTGGTTAGGATGAAGAGTTTATGTTGGTTCTTAAAATATTGATTTGAAACATGCAGATAATAAATTAGGAGAGTCACCAAGCAATATCGTGTTAAGATATGTCCTACAATTACAGGCCAAGATTTCTCTTGAGCTTTAGACATTGATTGTCACCTAAAGGTTCAACTTCACTTGGATGGTTCACAGGCTCTGCAGCTGAGTTATGATCTCCAACCACCCCCAGCTTTTTTTCTTCTTGGCCTCCCTGTTCCCATAAATGGCAAAACCACCCACACGGGGACTTAAACCTGAAACATCATGACCATTTTATACTCTCTCCTTCAAGATTCCCTTCTCGCCCCTTTAAAAACATCCAACAAACTTCCAATTCATGATGATTTTACCTCCAAATTATCTCCTGAATCTGCTGCCCCATCTTCTTTCTGATGATAGCTTTCCAAGATGAATCCCTCATTCCATCTCACCTGGACGACTCAGGGCTTTCCTCACTGGTTCCCCGACTCTCCCCAGCTCTCTCTCCAGCTCATCTTCTGGTCCTGGCTCCTAACCCTCATCCTCTTCAGAGTGATGGCAGAGCACAGCTGATTTCACCACCAAACTTCCATTCACTCATTTCCTCACCCAACCCCTTAAATGACCCTCATAGACTAAAGATAAAGTCAAAACTCCTGCACGTGACATTTATCTGGCCACTGAGCTCCCATCCACCATCACCGGCCTCCTTTCTCCAAAGAGCTGCTGTCCTGTAGTTATTCCAAGCTTCTTGGCAGTCACTGTACTTCAAAGTTCTTCATACCACTAGACCTTTGGTTGCACAATTCCTCTTTCCTGGAATTTCCTCTCTCCACTGCTTCATCTGTTGTATTCCTACTCATCCTTTTAATACACAGGCAACAGCTCATCTAGGAAACCTCCATGGAATGCCAGGCTGGTTCCCTTTCTCTCTGCTTCTGCGGTGATCATTATTAACCTTTACAAAAGTGCCCATCACCCAAGGGAATCCACCCTTTCTCTTCACTCTACTTTGGTCATCCTAGGTCAGGAACACGTCTTTCCCGCTTTGAATTCTCAGCGCCTGGCTTCCAACTACTCTGCAACAAGAAGGCCAAGCTCTTAACAGGCTTAAATATTAGGCAGTGCAATTTAAGGTTATTACTATGATATTATTATTTCTGGTGTAATTGTTAGCCAATTCTTTTTAAATGAAGGGGATGTATTTTTCCAAAGTTCTTATCAGACATCTCATGTTGAACCAAACTTAAAACACAAACAAAACAAACAGCACCTTAGAAGCAAAAGCAGTGTAAAATTGGAAAAAGGAAGGAAGAATGCCCTCAGAAGAAGTTATCCACCTGTCCCTTGTAGAACAGATAAAAGCGGTGTCAGGATGTTAATTGTGCGTATGCGCATTCCCAGGTAGAAGAATTACTTGCTGGATGGGCACGCTGAGCCTAGAACCACATGGTATTAACTAGAAAACAAGGTCTTCAGTTTTAAAGAAAGAAGCAGAAAACAACCTCTAGGTCCCATTGTCTCAAGTGATGAACTCACCCTTGGCTACTTTGTTCTCAGCTCAGGGAAATGCGTTCTATCTCTCTTTTGTTCCACTGGGTACCATTCAGTGTTTGAGCAGACATGGCCAGATGTGCTGGTTATGTTCTGCTCCAGAAGTAGGAAGGCACTAAATTGAATTCCTATGGCTCAGATAATTACCTATGCCCCACCCAACACCTCACTTACCACTAGGAAATGACTAGGTACTGAGGATCCTTCTGTTTGTCAAACAATATGAATTAAACAGTTGAACGGGTCCTTTTGGGTTGAAATGTTCAGGAGCTGTTCAGGCAATGGCTTCCCAAATGACACACATTTTACTTCATCTTTGAAAACAAAGGGGCGACCAGATTTTCAATGTGTTATCTGTTACAGCCCTCCATACACCTATGTGAAAAATATATTGCTGTCTGTCCTGGGCAGGACTGCATGACTGGCTGTTTAAGGCAAAGACCATTCATGCTTTGCAAGGACCACTTGAAAAGAGGCATTTAAGAGAGTTGGCGGTTTCTATGATGGTCTTATAAATATCGAGGATGACATTTCCATTAACGGTGGTCCAAATACTTCCATTGCATTGTTAAGTACCTCAGACCACAGGAAGAAAAGTAGGATGTCTTCCTGTCTGCTCCAGTAGTCCAGCAGTCACTGTCAAAGGCAAATATCCAAGTAGCTACAAGTTGTGATCTGATTCTATACACTCCAACTGGTGATTATAGAAATGTCATACTCATTATCCTGAAAACTCTTCTGCTTCAAAATTCATTATATTCTCCTGTGTATTAGTAAATTGCTCATTTTAGGAGGATTAGTCCTGTGGGTTATCTTAGCTAGTCATAGTAATAAAAATAATTTATATTTGCATAGCATTTTAGCCTCTAAAAGTACTTTGTAGCTAATTTGATCTTACCAAGAGTCTGTGAAGTAGGGCAGTGACCACTACCACTGATTAATTTACAGAAAAGGAAATGGGAGAAAAGAACAATTAAGTGAAAAAGTTAAGAATTTTCACTGAATCTTCTGATACTAAGCAATTGTCTAGTTTTGAGAGTCATGGGCCTCTGAGTTAGGCAAAAATTTGGGACAGAAGCTTGGGTAAGGAAAAAACATATGAATTATTAAAAACTCTCCTAAATATTCTCCTCAGAGTTAGCGATGAACGTCATAGTTTGACATCTAGGATACATGACCAGGAAACATCAAATATTCAATCACGAGAGGGCTAAGTGAACTATTTTGAAACTTAAAGCAAACATTTCAGCCCAGGTATTGGTTCTGAATAAGAAACACAACCAGCTGCTGAAAGTAAGAATGGATGTAAAACTGCAACAAAAAAAAAAAAAAAAAAAAAAGAGTTCAGGCGAGGTGACCGAGGATGTATGCTCAGGGTGACCTGGTGCAGTAGGTGAAGAGGGTTCCAGAGTCTTGGGGGGCTCTGGTAATCTTAGCTCCATGCCAAAGCTGTAGTCAGAGTTATGATTCTAGGAATTAACAGGTGCTTAATTAACTGCAGAGATTGTAAACTCGCTTCTGGGCTTGGTTTTGCAAAGTACTGCTTCTCACACCTTACTGTGCGTATGAAGTATCTGCAGTAGATCTGGGAGGGGAGGCCTGAGCGTCTGTATTTTTAACAAGCTCCCATAAGTTACAAAGAGCCATGCCAGAAACCTAATTTTTTCCCCCTGCTCAGCCATCTCTACTTCTCAGTTTTATAAGTCAGTTTACATTTGATGTTTCAGCAGACATGGCCAGATGTGGCTACAATATACTCCAGAGCTATGCACACCAGGAGTGGGGGTATAGAGGCAGGAATCAAGTAACCTTCACTCTTTTATCCCATTCATCATACACCTTTTCTGTAAAGAAAACACATTTTAATATCTACTACTCAGATGCCATCATAATCCTTTGAAGAATGAGAAATAGAAGTTGTAGATGCAGAGGTTATGTGTCTATGAGTGAAAACATCTTCCTGAGATCCAAAATAAGGAGTCAAAGTACACAGATGTTTCTTGGATATGAAGCGTTATTCAATACATGGTCAGTTGATCAGAAGATCTCGTTTTTTCCCTTCGATCTGGGGAGACAGGTAGAGTAGAACAGTAGAACAGCCCCCAGCCTTTGCACAGGTGTGTCCTGCCTTGATGGGACTGGAATGAACTTTCTCAGTGCCACCTACTAGTCCTACTCTTGTTTGAAGATCTGAGAGTTTCTCCCCCAAATATTGTATACAGTCAAGCTTCATCATTCCTGATTCTGTATTTGTGAATTCACCTACCCACTAAAATTGTGTCAAACCCCCAAATCAATAACTGACCCTGCCTTCAGTCAAAAAAAAACAACAACTTGAATCACCTGCTGTGACCTCAATTCCCAGCTGAGGTCGAATGAGGCAACAGTCTGCCTCCTTGTTCCAGCTCTCATGATGTAAGCAAGTGTCCTCTTTTGTGGTTTACTTAATGCCACGTTTTATTTGCAATTTTGTGCATTTTGGGGTAATTTTGCTGTTTGAAATGGCCCCCAAATAGTACTAAATGCTGATTAGTGTTCCTGTGCATAAGAAGACTGCGAGGTGCCTTACAGAGAAAAGGGGTTTATTAGATTGGCTTACTCAGGCATGGGCTACAATGCTGTTGGCTGTGAGTTCAATGTTAATGAATCAACGATATGTATAAACTGAGGTGTCTTTAAACAGAAACCCATATAAGCCAAGGTTATGCATTGATGGGTTATTTATTGATGGATGAAAACGTTGTGAGCAGAGGCTTGCAGGAGCCTAACCCTCTGTTTCCCCTGGGAGCAGTGGCTCGGCATTTGGATATTCAGTGCTCACAGTGACTACAGAACGTAACTACTGCAGATAATGAGTCTGGACCATACCTGTATGTATCACAAGCACGTGACTCATGGTTAAGCAAGGGGGCTCAAGAGCAAGACTACATGAGTTCAAATCCCAGCTCTACCACCTAGGAGAGCCTGGGCACCAATTTCCTCTCTTGCCAAAGGACCTCACTCATAAGATTGTGGTGAGGTTTAAAGGAAGCAGTGTACCCACACATACTCACACAGAAAACACTTACAGTGATGTCTGGCAGACCACAAGCACTCAGCAACATTAGCTGTCACTCCTGTTCATTATTTTGTAGGGCACAAAACACCTGAAAGCTCTGGAAAGGGTATAATGTCACACAATCAGGGGCTGAGCTGAGACAGGAATATCGTTCTTCTGAGTCGAACACCAAACTCACAGGGGAAACCAACCAAGTGAGGAGTGAGAAGTGTTTGGAGCCTGCATGGACGGCTGGTCATCACCCTAAATATAGAGTTGTGGGCTGTGTATTGAAAGGCACACTGGGATGGGGTCAACCAGCAAGAGATAGGAAAAGGGGTGCCTTTGAGTGACCGCAGCCATTTCAGGTGTCAGATCTCAGACTCTGCGGTTTTGCAGCTTTTTACAGAAAGCCTGTGGAAACATAATGGGAGACAGGGGTGACTACAGCTCAGCATTTCAGACATACCATCTTTTCTCTGTAGTGCTGCAGGGGTTATGCTACAAATTGAAAGATCCAGCGACATGAAAAGGAACTGACACATTGAGCCAGAGAGTTTTTTTCTTGTGCAGAAAACTCTGATCTTCAAGTTAGCCAATCTGGAAGGGGCATCTTTGACAAGAATAATTTCAAATTTTGTCCTTGCAGAGATGGCAAGTTTAACAAGGGAATTAGGACCACATCTGGAATTTATGGAATGAAAAAAAAAATCCCAAATGTGAAACTGGGATAAGGATGTCAAAAACTGAACACAGAATACCCCCATCGCTTCACATTCCTACCAGGACGATAACTTCATGCTTGGATAGAGGAGCAGCTCCTGGGGGCTCAAGGTGCTCAGAAGACACCCCTCTTAATCTCCACTGCCCACACCAAGGTAAAACACAACTTTTCACAACTTGCTATCCTGTCCCCATGAGGAGAGATTGCTCCTTTCCTTTTAGAGGCAGCCTTTTAAAAATATCCATTCAGTGTTGTCAGGGGAAGGAGCTGGAGGGTAAAACACTTGCCTTCTGATGTTCTAAGATTTGTAGCACTGAAGAAACAGATTTCTCTAAGAAGGAGACAAGAAAGATCATTTTTTAAAAAGGAGATAGGATGATGGAGGGAGATACTGAGTGCTTTTTGGTATACAGTGACGAATTAAGATAAAAAGAATAATTAATTTTGGAAAATCAACATACTTAAGGAGAAGGAAAGAATGTTATAATTGCTGTCAGATGGGCATTGCAGTGAATTACACAGATCCTCACTCGATTAATACCCTAAACGGTTTTGGGAGGCAGTGATGATTTTCCTCATTTTACTAGAAGGTTAAACGGGCTCAGTGAAGTTTTAACATCTATTCAAGGTTGCGTACTCAGTAAGTAGCAGAAACGCGGTTTAACCTCCCACCTGTATAATCCCAAAGTTTGAGCTCTTTGCAAGCAAAAACCCCACAAGAACAAAAATGCAAACTAATATTTACAGAGTGCTTTCTATAGACGGCACATACATGAACTCATTTAATCTTCACAGTCATCTGATTTATGTACAATTGTACCCATTTCAGAGGTGTGGAAACCAAGGCTTAGAGAAGTTCAGCAACTCACCACAATCTCATAGCTAATCACTTTTACAGCTCTGAGAGGCACCACATCAGAGGAAAGCCTGGTAGGGCTACAGAGAGACTCTTACTAACATTAGCCCTGGTCTTGAAACAAAGCCTCTGTGTGTCTGAGTGGAGGGGGTGCAGAAAAAGAGGTGGTGACCCCAGATGCAGGGAATGGACACTTGGTTGATGTGAGGTGTTAGGACCCCATCGCCTGGCATGACATCACAGAGAAAGAGAGAGAGGAGCTAGCCCCCAACAGAAGGATGGAGGGTGGGGTGGGGGTACAGCTTTAAATAAAGGAAGTGAGCAAGATCAGGATGGGATAATGGGAGCAAAGGTGGGGAAGTGGGGAGACAAGGAGGAGGGAAGAAGTTATCTTAGTCCATTGCATGGCTCAGCTCAGAGGCACAAAGTAGGACACTTGTCATCAGATGAATTAAAAATACAAGCTAGAGGCAGGGAGGTTGTGTCAGGGATGCTGTGTGTGCCTCACTGTGAAGCCAACGTGGATCTGAGGCCCAATCAGAAAAGGATTCCATTTTTCCAGTAACTAAGGTCTGGAAGGAGATAATTCAGAATGCCCTGGGGGCAGCAGTACACCCAGCTGGAGCCATGGCCCCTAGGACCCGGCTTAGGGACTGGGAAGTCCAGGACAGAAGCAGGGCATGGAAAGGCCCTCAGGTGAATTAAATCTATGCTCAGCCAAGGAGCAGGACGAGGCTGGACCAGTGACCCCTGTGACCATTTGTCCTCCCTCCTGTGAGTGGGCGCCTAACCTGGCCATGAGCTGGACCAAAGGGGTTGGTTCCCTTCACCTGCAGGTGGAGGAGCAGGTAGGGGAAAACTCTGCTCTAGGGTATACATGCCTGCAGTGGAGACAGCTTCGCTTTCCCCACCCCGAAGAGTGACAGCCAAAATGTCACCTTTGCTGCTCCCCTTAAAAGCAAGATGCTTTAATCTTTTATTTTACCCAGAATGGCTCTCCCGCTCTCTAAATCCCCACAAATGTTCAGAATCTCACTTTTCTCTGTCTCTCTGCTCCTAGGTATAGGTGCATCTCCTTCTGACGGAGCCCTGCAACTCCAAGTGTGATTTATTTTAGGAGAAAATTCCCCACCGTTTAGAGTAAATAAAGTTGAGAGCAGAGCTGAGCAACTTCATTTCCACTTCCTAGTATAGCGACTGAAGAGTGGGCCTCCTTCAGCTCCAATTGTGCTTCTCAGAAAGTTTTTATTTAGCTTAATAGAAGAAAGCATGGCTTCTAGACCAAAGAGGAAGAAAATAAGACAAGGCAAGGCAAGTAAGTAAAAGACAGTTCAACTCAGATATTTTAAAAAGAAATCTTCCTCTCTCTTTTCCTCTCTGTCTCTCTCAGTTTTGTTTTTATTTTTTCATCAATAATCAATCGCAGCATATAATGTGAATTATCATACAAATGACGAGAGAGAAGAAGAGGAATGCGGCAAAAAGAATGGAAACATGCACTCAAAGCCATCGTTGTGAATATCTTATAAGAAATGGCCACGGGGGAGCAGCTATATAAATAGCCTCTCAGTGTGAAAGAAGGACTGTGCCTTATTTTCTGTAGAAGCCGCTTCTGTGCCAGCGAAGATGCTAACAAAAGAACATGCTAAGTGGTGCCCCATGGACATCTGACTTCCCGTGACGTATGCTGCGTGTTATGTAAGGAGCAATGGCATGTGTGCTCACCTTGCCCATCTCCATGCTTGATTTTTTTAAGGGATTAAAGGACACCATCCTATGTGGAGCTGTCAGACATCACTCAGTGTGGGTTGGGATGAACCCCAGTGAGTGACACCCAAGTGGGTTTAATTGGAAGTGGAAATGGAGAGCCCATACTCCCAAGAAGTTTAAATCATGGCATATAAATTATTTATTTCCTAGGCTGTAATCCGAATAACCAACAGAGCAAGAAAAATAAAAGAATAAAAGATTTCTTGGCTTTGTCCTTTGTGCAGTTTAGGTGTCCCCCACCTAACGAGTCTCCTGGATACTAGTTTGCTTCTGAATATCACATGGAGTGATTATAGCTTATGAAAGTAGACCAGAAAAAGGCATGCCTTCCTATGTCTTGGGCTGTAATTAAAGCCACAAGCCATCAGATAGTAAAGAGGCCAGCTGCAGCCCTTCAAACCTTTGGTACCCTGGTGTTAAAAATAGATGACAGCACAAAATATGTACCAAAAATAATCCCAATAAAAATTTGCACATCTGATTACTATAATTGATTTTTTTTCCTTCTAGATATGAATAAATGACCCAGGCTAAATGCCAGTTCCTTGCAAAGAATTTCATTTAAGCTTCACTGAATTGAAAAGGCTCAACCAGACTCAACATTTCCAACTTCCTAGCAAGTAGCAGAAAATCTACCTGACAGTTGCTATGGAAACACGAACAGGAAGAGTGAACCACCAGCCTATAAATCCACAGAGAAACCTTTCTTAATTGGAAGGCCTTTAACCCACACATTTTTCTCATAGCTGCAGAGCTTATTTCTAAAGAGATTATTAAATTCTTCAATTGACTTATGAAGGATGCTTCCCACTATATTACTGTGCTTTGGGTCACTCATTCTTTATATCTGTTTCCAAAAATTACAAAGCAGACCAGGGATAATAAAAGTTAACACAGATGTTTCAATGAAAAATCCATATGATGTTCTGAAAATAACTTCAGCAGCAACGCTGAACAAAAAGGATTCCAATACAAAAGCCAAGATGGTGTAGACCTGATTCTTGCAAAGCCATATCTAAGTCACCCAATTTCAGCACCCCTGCCCCCTCTGAATTCATCAGATTAATGTGGGTAGGAAATGCTGACAGCATTTCTCAGTGTTAAAGAGCAGTGACCAAATTGGGAAAAAAATGAATAAATGAAGTGGTGGAATATGTTAATTTTATGCTCACTCTTGATTTTTAAAAACCCTTTTTACACTTGGAAGTAAACACTAACTAGTGTGTGACTAATGACACCAGAGGCAAATAAACACAACTCAATGTGTCTGTGACTCTCAGCTGGATTGGGGGTAGTTTAATTTTGTGCTACAGTCTACATGAGGCGTAGGAGCCATGGCAGAGGACATGGAATATAGAAACTACCCATATCCAGAGGCAACTTCTCCCCTTGGCTTCCTGCTGTAGGAAAGAGATGCCCCTCCTCCCAGCCCAAGCCAATCCTGCTTACATTCAGTTCCCTCCCTCTTCAGCGTCTCTAGGTACCTTTTTATAGATATCACATCTACAAATCTACGAAATCCCCAAGCCCATGCTCCACTTTGTAGTGCTTTCGCTCTCTCCTCTCCTCTCAGCCTGGTATCTGAGTGAATTCTATTCTCCTCACTGCTCCACCTCCTTACTTTCTGTTCTCTTTCCGGTTCCCAGCAAGATGGCGCCCACTGCTGTCACCTCACTCAGTCCTCGTAGCCCCGACTCCTGCTCTGGCTAAGATGGACCACACCGTCTTCTTTATGTGAACTTTTCCCTTGCTTCCATTACATGGCACTCTTCTGGCTTTTCTTCCATCTTTTCAGTTGTTTATTCACTGCCCACTTCATTCCTCAGTATCTTTTATCAATCTTCTTTCTTCTTCCATTTTCTATCTCCTTCCACTCTCTCTCTCATACCTTCCCATGGCTTCAATTACCTTCAACACACTAACAACTCAGAAATATTTATTTCAACCTTGTTGTTAAAAGGAAGCTAAAAAAAAAAAAAATCTACTCATCAGGCTGTTGAGACTACTGGAGACAACATGTAAAACTTGTCTGACACATTATTAGCACCCAGTGGAAATGTTACTATTATTAATATGTATCTGAGATGCCTTAAAGATGGCCTTAGAGATGGTGTGTGCAAAGCTGAACTCACTTGCTTCTCCTCATAGGTTTTCTTCCCGTTACTTCCTCCTCAGGAAATCCCCTGCTCATCCTCTAAGTTCATTTTAATCAACTCTACCCAAAGCCTCCTTACCCTTCTTGAGTTAGATGCCCCTCTATCAAAGCATTCTGTGTGATTCATGGTTGCATCCTATGCTTTGGAATTGCACAAGAGGAGAAAACTGTATAGTTTTTATCCACTATTTTATCCCCCCAAAATATTTATTTGAGCCAACAAATACTTGTTTGAGCCATGGATGAATGAAACTGGATCACTACATAAAACAAACAATTAACTCTAAATATTTAACTTCTCCTTTTATGGTTGTTTCATAAGATCTTTGACAATGTCGTTAGTTTCATCCATTTCAACCTCCTTTTCTGAAAACCTAGTTACTGCCAATTAACCACATGGAGGTGTCCAATGTTACTTTGGTTTCAAAATTACATAGGATGACATGAAGCTTTCAAGTAATACATGCAAAGTGGGGTCATAAAGTATAGGGAGGAAAACTTGCTAAAAGGTGAAGGGTACATATGATGCAGCAAATATAAATTCATCCACACAGGCAGTGTTTCCCAGCATTCAGACCACAGTCCCTCTTTCCTCTGAAAAACTTACTTGTTACCTACTCTGACCATTAACTGCCTAGAGAAAAATACTTTTCTTTGAAATAATTTGTTTAATGATGTGGAGAAAACGTTTCTCTGGTTAATATGCTCAAGAGATCAGATCACAAACTATGAGGATTCTCACACTGCTGACACTGGGGAGTGGGGCAGAGATTCAGGGGTCTTAGCCAATGTGTTTAGGCAGCATTTAGGGAAAAGGAGTCAGGGAACTGGGGAGGATGTGGCTTCCATCTAACCTTTGCTGCAGAAGCAAACACACCTGGGGTCAGTATACATACACAATTATTGCACAGACAATGAGCAGGGTCAAAGCACAATAGATGGAAATGTGTCCTGATGTACCCAGATAGCCACACGTGTACACAGTCACTCACTCATGCACCTGTGAGACTGTCACTTTGTGGCTTGATTTCTCATCCAAAGACTCCCTTTGTGTTCTGTTTCACATATTTCCAAATTAGAGAATTTTCAAAGAGTCAGGGTAGGACAGTTGGAACAAACACAGTGCATGTCATGCTGATCTCCTTACCCAAGGGAAACCAGTGAGATTTACATGATTGTCCCCTTGAGGAGGGTGAATGCAACTGCGGAGCTTTGGTGCACAAGAGGTTCGATTCTGAATCCAGCTCTGTCTCTTGGTCATCGTGTGATGCTGGGAAGACTTACTGAATCTTACTGACTCTCTGATGAAGAAGAGAAAATAGCACCAGCCTTGGGGATTGTTGACAGTTATGTAAGGTTATGTGGTAAAGGCTCTTTGTGTCAATAAATGTTCAGTAAAATGCCACTAAAGAACAGGTGAATCACGTGGCTCAAGTCTCCATGAGGTCACCTCAGGTGAACAGTGCTGCCTAACCTTCCAGTGCCTTGATCGAAGGAATGGGTGGACCAATTCACTCATGTATCCTTTTACCACCTGCAGCATCACCTAGGATTTCAACGCTAATAATGGCCGCGATCTCTTTAGCTCTGACCCTTTTTGGAACATGTAATTTCAAAAATATCTTTTTCAGCAGTAGGTTTTTCAACCTGCTCTTGAAAATTTACATACAGAAACTTTAACTTGTTTACTGAAAAACAGAAAATGCTGGAATAACTTTAGTGATATGTCTGTATTGTGAGGATAATTACACATTGGACAAGAAAGCAACTTTTTCATACAGAGAGTGGGGTTAAATGTTTTTTTTGGGGGGGGAGATGGGGTTCTACTTTTCTTTGAAAAGGAACAAAAGTATCCAAAGTATACATCTAAACAAGAGTGAATTTGGATTTTGACCCACTTCTCTGCACTCCACCTGCTGAGATTCTACCATCTGATTCCCTGGCATGTATTTTCACATCCTCTAATTAATTTAATCCTCGTGATAACTTTGAAATATATTAGGGTTTTGGATATGACTCCCATTTTTATAGATGAAAAGACGAAAACTTAGAAATAATTTCCATAATTACACCACGAATGAGGCAGAATGAAGAATCACACCCAGCTGTCTGATAACAAAGACTATTGTTTTTCTTTGACATCACCTTGTCTCATGATATAATGTCACCTCACCTTATTGCTGTCACCGTACTTTAATAATCCCAGTGTTCTCTGTTCTTTATTCCTTTCCCCTCCCCTCCCTCCCTATTTTTCGCACATGCATATTCTCTTGCTTGAAGTACCTTCCTTTCTAACCCAATATTTTGTAATTGATTTAGTACAGTAATTTATCTGGAAAGATTTTTGAGAGGTACCATTGCTGTTTTCTTTCTTTAATTAATAACAGGGTGGGGGGAGGAATTCTCCCATAGTCCAGGAGTGTCATCACTCCAGGACTCCCTGCCATGGTCCTCTTACCTCTTCCCACCCAAACTTGAACATACATCCTAAGTTGAAATATGGAAACTTAACAGGCTTTGTTCCCACCTTCACTTCCAATTTGAGTTTCACATCTACTTTATATAGAGGTAAAAAAAAAAAATAAAATCATGGGCTGGAAGGCCTGAAAATTTTAGGAATGTGAATTTTATCACAGATCCAAATTCTGGTCTGTAAGCTTTAATAACCAACATTTCATAAGTAGCGTTTTTCTCCTATCAGTAAATATGATTAATACATGTGCAACGCTGTTGAAACTATTTTCTGACAGTTGACTAGATAAGCTAATTCAAGGGAACAAGTGAAGAGGATTAAAAAGTACCATAATGCACAGGTTGGAAAACAACTTTTTGGTCCAAAGAGGAGTCACGTGGCATAAATATTGGCTTTAATCCACCAAACAATCCTTCATAATATATCCAAACAGAAAAATAATTCTCCCTTTTAATAAACCTCTCATTGTCCTAACTTTTTTTGTGGCTTATGCTTTCTCCAAACCCACCAATTTCTCTCATTTCTCAAAGAGGACTGAATGAAAATGAGAGTAGATAAACGGGCAGCAGCATCTTTCCCTGCTGTTAAAAATTTGGGGGGAATGCAACTTTTACCTTGATCTCTCCCCTCCCCCTACCCATAGAGGAGGGAAGGTCAAGACCAGGGCATGAGAGCTAAGTAAGTCTGTGTGCGCAGTGTTACTTATAGAACTTAATGAGTCAGACTCACAGTACATTCTCTCTCACTTGCCTTAGACAAGCTAGGGGTCTACACTGACTCTGAGTACAGACTCAATAAGGACTCTTATGGTCTATGCTGACTACTCCCCCGTAGTACTTATACCAAACTCAGTCTTCTTCATTTGAGGAACTAGCTAAGAAACTAGGTTGGTTTGTTTGTTGTTTTGTTTTGTTTTGTTTTGTTTTGTTTTGTTTTGTTTTGTTTTGTTGAGAATCACAGCATTCTAAGGAAAGGGGCCATTTTTAGAGAGGAGGAAAATGAAGCTTACAGATAAAGCGACTAGCCTGTAGCCACAGATGTAATGCAAGTTAGAACAGCGATTCGGGGCTGGATCTTTCCACTGTCCTGCTACTACAAAGAGAATTCTTTTCTTAGGTAAACATAAATTCATGTTTTAAAATATACCTTTGGGTTCCTATTTTCAGTAATTTCAGAGTATCTCGTATTGGATTTGTTCTCCTGCTGATAACAATTATATTTAAAAAGATGTCTGAAGTTATTGGAGAGTGACCAAAATCAGGTAGAAGCTGGAGGGGGCTCAATTCATTATAGAAGGAAACCACAGTGGGTGAGACCTAAGTAACACAGCTTTTCCCCTAAGGGAAATCCCCAGTCCTCCCAGCCATGGATGGAGATCAGACAAAAAGACACAGCTTGACTAGTCTGATGTGCAAGAAGATTGTCTTGGGATGCAGAGTGGCTGGGAACTGAGACACTGTGGGGAGGGAGTCTCCCAAAAGAACTCCCCCAAATTGGCATATAAACTCCCTTCAAGTCCATCAAACCTCAAATGGTGTGCGGGTGAGGCAAGGCACCCAGGAACTCAGGAAGACAATCGCAGTTTAAAGTGGAAAGAGCTGACGGGAATTGCAGCAGCTGCCCACCACAAAGAAGACTGGATTAAGAATCTGAATCTCATCAAGTTAGAGAGGTTAGTCAATACTTTGGGCTTTTCATTGAAACCTCAAAAGGTTTAGAAGTACTCCTCGAGGACTAAGGTATTCATTCACACTAGGATGAAGGACAAAACTAAAATAGAACCTTGACAAAGTTTAAAAACCAAGCTTCTGCCAGTCCAAGTGGATCTGCAGCAATTTGACCACCTATTAGAAAGAAACTTTTCAGATTTCTCAGAGAAAGATAATAGAATCCAGCGTCTCAACAAAATATAACCCATAATATTTTTTGAAAAAAGGAGACAGACAATGAGAAAAATCAGACTGAAGAAAAGGACCTATAGAAGGACCATATGTAAGCATTAGCAGGCAGAAGTTTAAAAATTATGATAAATAATCAATAGGAACTATATATACATAATATATTAAGAGTATAAAGGAAGGAAGGAGTATAAATGAAATTATACTGTTATAAAATTCCTGTATTAATCGCTAAGTGTTATAATACTAATATTAATCTGTCTCTCTATATATAATATATCGCTAGCTAGCTAGATATAAATAGATAGATAAAGATATATAGGTATCTATCTATCTATCTATCCACTCTCACACACACACTGTATTCTCTAAAGAAACTATATTAAAAAAAATCATATGAAGTAGTTTGGATAAAAAGCTAGTAGAGAAATTGAAATGAACTACTAAAAGATATTTGATAAATGAAGATAAAGCAGAAAATGAGGAACAAAGGAACAAAAATCAGAAAGGATAATGAGAAAATAATAAGACAGTAGATTTAAATTCCACCATATTATTAATTACATCAAATGTAAACAGACTAAAATATGTCCTTTACTCATAATGAGTTTTCCTCTAAATGTTTAAAGGATGTTCACAATAATTATCACAGATTTGACATTTTTAGTAGCAACTTTTCTGATAGTAAAGATCTACTTATCAGATTTGTGGATTGACTAAAAACTGAGAAGTTTACCAATGTGATTTGCTGACAGAATCGCTTTAAAAAGATACCAACCAACCCTCTACCATCACCCATCACCCTGAATCAGAAAGATAAGACTAACCCTAACGAGATGAAATAAGCTGCAGAGTCGGGGAGACCTAGATTAATATTAATTCATATAAAACAGACTATAAGATCAAACTACTCCAACAGGAAGTGCATCAGATAACAACAGCAAATGCCATTTAGGCTGCACTCATAGAACTGGGCGAGGGATTCCAGGTCAGTGACTAAGTCAGCCTTCTAGGCATCATATGGATGTATCACTTGTGTGGAATTGCATTCAGTTCAGGGCTCTTTGAAGGGGAATATTACCAATGAAAAGATATTAAGTGGAGGATGAATAGGGTAGTGAAATTCTAAGACATCATGTCCATCAAGGATAAACCTATAAGACAAAAGAACAATTAAGGTGGAAAAGATGGACTTAATATTTAAAGGATGATCATCAGAGAAATTCATTCATTTTCTGCATAACTCCAAGTGGCTTCTACCTTCTCTTTGGTTCCATAACAGTACGCACACACAGTTTAATACGTGGTGACACCATGTATAGCTTGCCAGGTAGGAAGATAGATTGTGTTCAGGCATCAGTCAATGAGACTTGTTGCTCACTTGATCTGTTTTCTTTGGGTACCAGAATCTTGACTGTGAAATAACTATCATTCTTTTATGCTGGCCTTTTTACATGGCTATTAGATGATTAATGTAGTAAAATACATTATATATTCAATACATATTTTTCAAAACAATGGATGTAATCTATATTATGTGTGTAAGTGTGTGAGATATGTGTGTAACATCCTACTCTGTCTCCACCAGTCAAGAGACATAATCATCTGATGGATGTGACTGTGATAACAGTCTGTGACCCTGTTCTATACAGAGTTTCTTCTTCCTGCAGTTGGATTCGACTTCAGTTCACATTCCATGTGGTTCAACATTTAGGACAGTATTAATACCGTTACTCCCTCCACTCAAGGCTCATCTGCAAATTCCAGAGAATCTCTGCCTTCATATGATCATTGAAACTTCCAACACATAGAGTCTGTATTTATTCAGTTCTAGATATTCTTTTTCTACTTTGCTTTTTGCCTGAGTAATAGCAGAATTCAAGCAAATGACATTTCCTTTTATGAAGCTCCCATGGGAAAGGGCTTCTCTCTTGAAGTGTGGCATGGTGATTAAGAAGGCAAACTCTGGGGATGGACTGTCACCAGCTGCGGGACCCTGGGCACGTACTTAGCCTCTTTGTGTCCCAGTACCAACCTCAATACTATGTTATGTCAATATTAAATGATTTAATAATGAAAATTTCTTAGAATAGTGCCTAGCACATAATAAACACTGTTATGATTTTTATTCCTCTGTGATACATCTGGAATGCCATCTGGTAGAAGTACCTACATAACGTACCAGCTATCACTCAGTGTGTGCTGGAAGTAATATATTTAGGCAAGCCCTGTTCTCACAGCACAGACCTTCACTTTTTAATGATATCATGCTTGGTAAATATAAATGTTATAATTACTTGTCTTCATGTCTGTTTTCTCTACTTAGGAGCTTCTTGAAGTCAGGGACATGGTCTTAACTAGAATAGAACAAAAATAAGCTCAATAAAATCTTGGATAAGTACTTTTTGAAGTTAGAGAGGGAAACTGCTCATTTAAGGAAGTATCATTAAAAGTCGTACAAGAAGGTGAGTTTTTATTTCATTAAATATAAAATCCTGGAATCCATGTATCTATATTATTAGAAAGAAACTCCATCACTGAATCAGAAATTTAAAATGTATTTCCTGTCATTCCTAAGATTCTATTTTTAATCTTCTATTCCTTGAGTCTATGCTGACTGAGTGTTTACAATTAACCAAGCATTGTACCAAGCAGTGGGGAGACAGCTAATAATCACAAGGAACTTCCTAGACTGGAGATAGACAAAAGATGAACAATTGAAATAAACAGTTCACACTTTCATAGAGGTAACTGCCGTCTGTCATGGAGAATCAATTCAGATGAGAGGTCGCCTAAAGGAGTGAGCTCTAAAATAAGTACCAAAGGATGAGGGTAGCCAGATGAGAGGGCCAGACTGGAGAAGGTCTGACAGGCAGGCGGATTAGAAAATTCACTCTCATATTCGGTACTGGAAGCGATGGCTATAATCTTATTTCTCAGAAGAAAAACTAAGATTAGTGGAAAAGTAAAGGGAATGCCTTGGTCTAAGGTTATTATTAATGAAAGAATCAGGAATAAAATCCAAACTTCTTTTTTGTTTTGCTCTCTTTAAGGGGGAGACAATTAGATTTATTTTTATTTATTTATTTAGCAGTACTGGGGATCGAACCCTCCTTGTGCCTGCTAAGCATGAAACTGACCACTGAGCTATACTCTCCCTGCAACATGCAAACTTGTAAAGTTTCACCTCCATTATAAATAGGTGTGCCTTTCCATAAGCACGTGCTAATTTTAGAGCTGACACTGGAGCACTTCTATGATTTAAGTCCTTTGTATTGATAGATGTATATAATAACAAAAAGTAACGTAAATTACAATTAATGTTCTTAATAAAAAAACATTTTGAGTAATCTCTTCAGGCAAGCTGGAACATTTTTAAATTTTCCATCTAACCTCCGCTCACTTCTTAGAATTTCATCATTTTCTCAAAGGACAGTACTTTGAATGCCCAGACATCTGAGTATAGCCTTTTCTTTGACTTCTTCTTTTTGGGTTTGCTCAGTGGATATTAATCTTGGGGTTCACAAGAACTCTCCTCGAGGGCTGCATACAAACCAATACATCACACACTATTTTATAATATGAAAATTGAAAGTTCATTTGACTATACGTAATTTTTTCTTTATAAGTTGATTTTAGAAGGAAACCCTTACATAAGATGTTTCTCTACGTTTTGTGGTTTTTAAATACTGGCTATTCTTATCAGAATTATCAAACTTATTTGATGCTCTTTAGCTATCTCTTCCTATTATACAGTCTATCAGTTTTATTTAAGACTAAAATGGATAGAAACATTCATGTGGTTATGGTGCTTATCCTTAAAGCTTCCTCTTGCCCCTCTTTCTGTGCTTATGTATACTTTCTTATGAATACCTCTGAAGGAAGCCCTTATAGAGACCACTTTCTCAATACCAGCACACCAAGAAGGCCATTGTTGGTAGCAATAACAGTTAAATTCACTTTTCTCAGCTGTAACAAACACTCAAGAAAACACTACCACAAAATTGGTAATAGGAAAAACTCAGAGAGAAGCACTATCTCAAGACTACCCAGGAGGAGACACTGAAAAACAAAAAGGATGACCTCCAAGTTCCTCCACACATCCACGTGTGGGAGAGAGACCTTCCCCTCCTATGCGGATGGTCAATTTCATCCCCATAGCATCTCCTTCCCTTAAGAGGTGAGAGTGTCACTCCTTGGCTTGTTTCTTAGACTCACACTCTGTAAGACCAGGACCACCTGGGATTCTCGGGGGCAGTTTGGCAGAGACGGTGAACTTGCTCGTTCAGGGCACACTGTGATGGTCTCCTAGAATGCAGAGCCCAACAAGCTGAAAACTCTGTTTCTGGTACTCCTTACAGCCAGGGTTCCCAGGTGTGCTGTAGGACCTGCCAATCAGATCCCCTCCTTTGAGTCCTGGATGGTAAGGATTCAGATGAGCACAGAGGCAGGACCTGGGCATGCATTTAGAGCATACTGTGGCCGAGGAAGTGTCATCCGGCATCCAGACATTTTCCTGAACCTGATCCTACAACTCTCTGATTGTGGTGGAAGCCGTAGCACTCTGGGGACCTAGTTATGCAATGTGGCCTTGGGAGTCACTTCTGGACACTCAGCCTAGAGTCTGTTTCTTTACCCTCTGACCTAACTAAGTCATTTAACACCATTTCTGCTTGAACTTCACTAAATCATCTATTTCTTTCTGCTTAAATTATCTAAAATGGATTTTTCCCTTAGAAACTGAACGCTTCCTGATAAACTCTGAAAAGGACATTAAAGCAGACCCCTCTTGTAGGAATTCCTGAAAGGGCAGGGTTCTGAAAAATCTGCATGTTCTTTGATTGTAAATTTAGTACATGCTCCTTTTGCTTTTCTGAGAAATGAAAACTTTCCTTTAGGTCTGAAGTCCCACGTGGCCAGGGTGGCTCATAGGTGTGGTGAAGGGGTCTGTGCTCCTGGAAGAGTCAGTGCTTTCAGCAGTACTTGTCCTGTTTGGCCCCGTGAAATATCACTTCACTGACATCTCTAGCCACCAACTTTGCAGGTTTGGGGGTAGAATGGGACTCTCTTGCCCTCCAGACTGGTGCTGGAGAAGACAAAACTGCCTCTTCTAATCAAGACCACACCCTAGCTTAACCTTCTCACACACATACTTCAGATGTACTGCACATTAGCAGGTAAACCTATTTTTAAAAATGATGGAAGATGTGATCCATTATTTTAAAGATCTCTCTGTAGCTCCCCTGTTCAATTTATCTCATTATTCTCTTCGTTGGGCAGTTATTCCTAAATACCCTTGATGCACTTTTATGTCCACTCTTTCTTATCTAGAGCTCATTAGTATAACCTAAGGTGATTTGGGTTGTAGGTAAGTTATTTAAATTTGCATAATGAGCCCCAGTGCCTCTCTGGCATGAACTAAGGAAAAATTTGACAGCTTCAAAAAAGTCATAGAATAAATTCATCCTTTTTGGGGAGAGGAATCTCCCTATAATCTTTTAATTAGGGTTTGAAGACAAGACATCCAAAGTATCAGGGAAGACCAAGTAAACGACCTTTGATTAATATTGCACAACAGTTCACTTCAGGAGGGGCAAGATGTCACCTTTGTGGTGAAAACAGGTCTTCCTTTTACAGATGATCTTTGAGAAGCCAACAAGCTATTTTCCATACACAGCTCTAAGGGAGAGCTCTTTCTAGGCAGTCCAGGGAGGAAATAAAGCTGGTCTAACACAGCAGGTATAAGCCCAAAGAAGAGGACATCCCCATCAGGTAAACTGCTACCAGAATTTAGAGCTTTGGTGGAATAGCTGTAATAATATGAGCTTTCCCCCCACCGTAACTACCATATTATGATCATGGTACCCAGTATAAATTTCATTCATTACCCTTTGTGACCCTCACACAATCCTATAAAGTCGATGTTATTATTACCATCACCTCACAGATTATGAAACTGAATAGGAAATATTTAGTAATTATCTAATGCAATGCAACCTGGTAATAGGACTAGGATTACAGCCTAGGCACCCTAAGTCCAGTTTTCTGACTAGTATGTCACACACAATACTCCAGATCTACCATCTAGGGTGCTCACAGAACTCTCCATAGATAATCGGATCACTGAGGATATATTCACCTACGTTAGACCAACACACCACCATGACAGCTTCACAAACCAAGTCAGAAGGGATATACGTAGCAAAGCAACTGTACAAGAATACATTATAGGTAGGTCATTTCATCACAGGGAGATGGCATACACGTGTGGTCTAGACAGACAGATTCTCTATTCATGAATGATTTAGACACTCCTTGGGAGATGCTGAAAAATTATTTTAGAACAAATAAACTATTTTATATTTACTTTTCTTTCATTTGATTATGCTTTCCTCTAATATATATGGTCATATGGCTTTAAAGTGAAGTCTCTGTAACTAGTGAGGGTATGTTTCCAAGCTTCTGACTGCGAGTTTCAGTGAGTTTCAGTCAAAAGGAATCTAAAAGGCTCCCACCTGAGCTAATAATGTCCCACCATTGATATTAAATGTCACATTAAAAGGATGATGGGCATTGTGATTCTCTGATTGGGACACAGCATGCTGCAGTAGAAAAGAGTGCAGCTTTACAAATTAGGCAGTCCTGTGTTTAAGTGTTTGCCTCATTAGACACTAGCTTTTTGAACTATGGTCAATCACTAAAAGTTTCTGAACTTCAATTTCCTCAACTTAAAAATATTGAGAAAGAAATACTACCAAGGAGTTCGATAAGAGGATTAGAGATAATGTATTAAGATCTACTTTTCTGCTAGTAAAACAGCACAGTGAAGAGGTGCTCAGAAGAGGGTCAGCTAACACTGGGAGACTAATTCTTGTATCATGCCCTTGCTTCAAGGTCAGAAGGAAAGGTTGGAGATGGAAGACATTTTTGCTCTTCCACTCTCCTCCACCAAAATGTAGCTACGTTTCATTTTTTGA